>NC_060278.1:49884137-50022079 GCF_021613505.1 Equus quagga
CTTCTTGAACAGAGTCTAAGCCTTGTATTTCTTTTCATCTTTAATTTTCTTTCACGCAGCAGTTTTGTTTATGCAATGGTAAGGTGTCGAGGAAGGGGAAGCATTCTGTGTACTTAGGAATAGATTTCAGTCTTTTAGTGGACTTGTGGCCCCTTCACGTGACCTTCACAAGTGCTTCTCAGCTTCCTCACTTCCCAGTTAAATGAGACAGAAAGTCTAGTAGGAGCTGGAATTGGGTATTACCCTCCTCTTTGTCAAAGACTAGAGGGAGTTCAAGGTGGGTGTCTTCATTCCCACACATCAGTTAGGCTCAGGTAAAGTAGTTTTGCTTGAGAGCAGTCCTTTGTCAATGAGAAAAGAATATTCTGGGTTTATTTCAAAACGTTTACTTTTCCTTTCTCCCTGCTTTAAGCACTAGGGAAGTTTTCTTTAATATTCACCTGGAAAACCCGGTGGAGCTCCTGAAGGTGAAAATCATAAATGGCCATGAACATCCCCTAAAACTTGGAACTTTCAACTTTTTACGTCTAATACTAGTCTAAACTCAGTCTCCACCAATTAGTCAATTACTCTTCAAGGGTTCCTACAAGGTTCTGACCTGGGACCTCCCAGCCGTGGCTTCTTTCCGTAAGCTCTTATTCTCTGTATTCACTTGTCTTTCCAGTTTTCAGGGCAAGGGTTTACCTTGTGACCTTAATTATTGATCACTCTAAGAAGAGTTATTGATTGTAAGTTTGTTATGATTTTCTCTAGTTTAGAGGATGGAGTCGCAACTTCCAAGCTCTTTTCATATCAGATCAGAATGAATGTATCTACTTTTTCGATATGTGCAAATGTTTTTCTTAGTGTTTTGTTTGTTTCTTCATTTATTGAACACTTATCATTTGCCATATTCTTATTTTGGCATTTGGATCACAGCAGTGACAACATTTCTTGAGACATTTTCCTTTGCCTCTTACAATTTGCTTCTAAACTCTATGAGTTTGGTGTGGTTAGTGGGAACTGTAGTCCTCTCATGTTTGGAAGAAGTTATTCTGACTTCTACTTTATTTAGAAGATAGATTGTAAACAAAATCAGAGAGTAGGGAAAATGAGGACATGGATCTCTGTTCACATCTGGAATTTAAAGGATAAATACCAATGTATTCTTTATTCTAGTTCAGTCATTACACAGTCCAACTAACCACATTAGACGTTTGCAAAAATGTCTCCCACACAAACCCCAATGTACATGCATGAGGGACAAATAGATGATATGTTCTCAATTTCAGTATTTTACAATTAGGAAATTATAGTTAATGTAACACCTGAATTGCTTTGGAAAATACAGGAGTTTATTGCAAGACACTGGAAAGATGAAATGTCTGTTAGGAAACGAATAATTTTGGAGAAAGAATAGACATGAAAAGAGCATTTTCAATAAAGTTTACCAAATAATATTCTTTAAAAAGCTTCCTTCTAGTCTTCCCATGTAATCTGATACATTATATACAACTAAAATTTGATTTCTTTGAGGGTGAATGATATGTCCAAGTGCTGAGTCGGTATAGGTTCAAAGTTGGTATAGGTTCAGAACAGAGAAAGGCCTTGGAGACACTCCCTGCCCCCTTGCACACACAACCATTTTACATAGGGATTTACAGCTAAAAATTCAGAATATTCACTTTTTTTAAACTATCGGAATTTTTTCTAAAATGTACTTGTGAATTCTCTCTTAAGGACTCAGTGAAAATGACTATGGCCAGTGGTTGATAGATGTTTGAAGAGGTTGTGATCCAATGTAATACATATTCCTTCAAGTTATAAATAATACCTACCATGTTAAAGGTGAAAGAAAATGAGAAGAAATAAGATGTAATAACTCTAGGTCATATAAAATGACTTCTTTTGAATAATTTTGACCCTTACTATCTACAAAATTAAGTATGTGAGAACAGATTAAGTAAAGTCCAGAGCCAATAATTATTTCTCTAAAGCTCTAGGTATGATATTATGTTCTTTTAACATCAGTATGCTTTTAAATAAACACATCATGTTTTGAAAAGTATTGTTTGGCAGAGTTTGGCAAAATGCAAATAGGAAAGAAACATGCTACTGCAAATAACAGCAATTTCTTATTATCCCAAGAAGAAATTTTTTCCATGCACAGTTTCTCAGAGGTTATATTGAGACTTGCTTTTATTCAATGCTACCTACTTTTCAAGGACATACCATCTTGAAAGGCAGAATGGCCTGCCTTTGAAAATTATGAATATATTGATAACCTTGGTCTGTCAACGTCAGTATAGTATTACTGATATGTCACTTTCTAGAGAAAAACAAAATGTAACCCAAAATTTTGCAAGCTCTAATAGAAGATATGTTAAAACTTTTATAACCACACCTTCCACTTTTTGTTTGCTTCAGCTGAATCCTGTGGTAATCAAGTCACAAAAATACTCTCCATAAAATTTTTAAATATGTGACAGTATTGAATATTTATTGGAGCTATCTTATTACCTGAATCAAAATGCACCCTCTTGTCAACATTTTTCCTTGAGAATTCAGCTACCATTATACTAGAACGTGTTGGCTAAAAGTTTTAAATTTTTCTTTCTCGATGCCTTTTTGACAATTAAGAAAGAGTAAGCAATTATAAAAAAGCCCTTGACAAAAACAAAACATTCAATATGAAATAATGCTTGTGGCGTTTTAAAATGGCAGTACCTGGTGAGAAAAAAATTGATTAAATATTATTTAGCCTTTCTGAAAGATCTACAATCCTTAAAATTATCCTTTTAATTGATTTTATTGAAATTTTTATTAAATATTTAGAGTTTATAGTCATAAGTTCCCTGCATGAAGATAATATGTTTTTAGAAAAAAAGTAATCAGTTAACTCATATGGTCCAGAAGACCTCTATAATTAATCTATTTTGTTGTATATGCTGGTGATAGAGCAGAAAGAGGGAAAGCCTTGGCTTCATAGAGCTTACTTCCTAGTGGTGGGAGGTGGACAAACACATTTAATTTTTATCTTTCTACACTCTTTTTTTCCCCCATAGCTCTCTACCACTAGCCTATGTTACTGAAACTTTTGTGTTACTAAATCCCAAAGATTGCTATTCGTTTCAACGTTATGATGAACTTGAGCAATTCTTTTCAAATTCTTCTTTTTAAAAAAAATTTTATTGAGTTTATGGTAGTTTACAAGCTTGTGAAGTTTCAGTTGTACATTATTGTTTGTCAATCATGTTGTAGGTGCACGACATCACCCTTGTCTCACCCCCCCACCCCCCTTTCCCCTGGTAGCCACTAATCTGTTCTCTTTGTCTACATGTTTAACTTCCACATATGAGTGGAGTCATACAGAAATTGTCTTTCTCTATCTGGCTTATTTTATTTAACATAATACCCTCAAGGTCCATCCATGTTGTTGTGAATGGGATGATTTTATTCTTTTTTATGACTGAGTAGTATTCTATTGTATATACATACCATATCTTCTTTATCCAATCATCAGTATTTTCCACTCTAGCAATCCTTGCTTTTCCTAAACAAATAACTAGTCAGTCTTCCACCTCAGTTACTCCTCCCTCTGTGGTTTTCCACAGGACATGCATGCTTTCTTGGTACTCCTTTCTATGCTCAGAACATTTTTTTCTCTTTACTTACATAACATAGGTGCTCTTATCTACTCTCAGACCTCACTTACAATCCATAAGTTCCTGAGTTATACATTTATATCCCTCTCTCAAGGGCCAGAGATTTATATTCACTACCAACTGGTCTTCTGCATTTGGATTTTTCAAAGGCATCTCAAATTTGGTATATTCAAAACCTCATCTCACCTTTCCTCCAAAAGTTCTTTCCAGTTCCGTCCAATATCATCCTCATATATGTCAGATTCCTCCCTTTCTTCAATTTCGTTCCTTCCAGGTATTCCCTGAGCACTATCTTTCCTATATTTTTATGTTTCTGTAATCTGTTTACTTCTTGTCATTTCCAGTGTGACTGTCTCAGATTAGGCCATCGGGTATCTCTCAAGTGGATCATATCATTTTGATTCACAGCTTCTTTATGCTGGCCTCTCTGGCTCTCGGCTTCTTCCACTCCAGCCTTTTCTGCATTCCAGTAGGGTGAGCTTTCAATGTAAATCTCTCTTTCATTATCTCTCAGTTTAAATTCCCTGGATGTAGTCCAGATTCATTAAAACAGTTCATTAGCTGACCCCTGGTTATTTCTGTAGCTTCATCTCTTTTCATTTCTCTGATTTATACTCTGATGTCCAGATGTACATTTCTCCATGTTATCTCTAATATCTGAGCCTTTTTACAAGCTCTTTCCTCTTCCTAGAATACATTTTACAGCTCTTTCCATGAGTCTATTTCTACTTAATGAACTGAATGGCTAAAGAGCACAGAATTTCACACTCGACAAATCTGAGTTCAAGTATTAACTCTGTCATTTGTGCTGCAATAGGAGTTGGAAAAGTTTCTAAGATTCTGTAAGTCTTCAGAACGAGGCTAATTGTGGTATTTATTTGATGGGGTTACTGAAAGAATTAAGTGTCATAATATAGGTCAAGGTCTAAGTGCAATGCCTTGTAAAGGGGTACAGAATCCGCCACCCGTACATATGCCATTTTGGCATAAGGGTTATTTTGAACTGAAGGTAATTTAGAATCAACAGATGCAGGAAGAGCTCTCTGCCATCCCCCATCTACTTAAAAGCAGGAGGTAAATTTCCCTTTGGGAAGGTATCCCTTATATCAGGAAGAGACAAGTACTTGCTTACAACTGGAGACTAAGAGTCGACACAGAGAAGAGTTTGCATAAGCACCTTCCCAAAACGTAGATAAAATAACATTTATCTTCTATTAGTTGCCCCACGTGTTTCCTAGTCACTTCCCCACAATTTATCATTCTTTGTTAAACTGGTACATTCATAAGCCCCAAGTGTACCTCCTTCTTTGAGTTTCACTTCTTTTCTGTGAACTTCTGTGCACATATATTATTGATAAAATTGTATGCTTTCTTTCTTTTATTAATCTGTCTTCTGTTACTTTAATTTGTGAGCCCCTGTTTCCAAAACCTAAGAGGGTAAAAGGAAAAAGTTTTCTCTCAAACACTTGCTTCGAGAGCAAGAGTCAGGTCTAACTCACATTTCTCAATGCTTGCTGTGCAAAGTTAATAAATATTCATGTTTTATTTGTTACCAATTTTTGAAAGTTTGACTGTTATTGGATAAAGATTATGTAGGTGTTAGTAATTCCATTAGATGATTGTATTCCCAGGATTTTTAGCTTTAATTTTTATTTTCTTTGTGCACACTAGGAAAAGCTAAAGATACTTTCAATGAATACATAACAAAAAATAAATCCACTTAAAAAATCCAAAGATTCTGCTGTGCAATTGCAATGTGTTTTTTATTATTTCTGATATAGAAATTATTAGATGGCTTTCAATTTTTTGACAGTTAGTAAACCTCTTCTTATGATTACACTGCCTCTGAGGGATAAGAGGCCTCTGAAAATTAAGTAGTCCTTAAAATTAATATACCTGGAATGGTTTCTATGGATTCTGAAAAATAGATAATGACTTCTTCATGTCCTTTTCTCCTTGCCCATTGTCACTCACCACAATGTAAATAGATCAGATCAGCAATTTAATGTCACTCATGTACAGGGATAAATAGCTATTAATGTAATTACTGGCACCTCTTATAATACAAAATGTGATATAACATGATGCCCCCTTGACAGGTTGCATCTTTGAGTCATATTACCTCCCACCACATGTAATCAGATTGTGGTTGCTAAAGAGATAGGGACAAAATAATGGAAAACAATACATATCTCATTCCAATACCCCAATAACAATCAATATAACACATTTAATGCAAATATTATCTTGCAGCAATTTCACATTTAACAGAATCTCCAGTCGGCAGTCCATTCAGTAGCTATACATTTAACTGCTATGAACAAGATGGGAATTAGGATCAGACACTTTAAGTGAAATTAAATTAAATATAAAGATTTCATATATAATTTCCATTTATTATTAATTCACAATTCCCTGGCTCATTTACTTGGTTTCAGGAACAGAATATTCTGCAAACTTCATCCCATGTGATCCCTTAACTTTGTGAAAATTATAGTGTAGAGAAGATATCTTATTTCTAGCAAAATAAATGACACTATTTAAATGGTTTCAATACATAGAGCAGGCAGTTTCAGAATTCAAGACAGGTTACTTCATAAGTTAGCATATTTCCGATATGGCTAAATAGCTCTAGTTTTGTACAGTAGAAAGAGTGCAACTGTTTTCTTTTGCTGCTGTAACAAATTACCATGAATTTAGTGGCTCAAAACAACACAAATTTATTATCTTGCAATTCCGTGTGTTGGAAGCCCAACATAAGTGTCACTGAGCTAAGATCAAGATGTCAGCAAAGTGTTGTTCTTTCCTGAAGCTCTATGGGAGGATGTTCCTTTATCTTTTCCAGCTTCTAGACACTGCTTGCATTCCTTGACTTTTGGTCTCCTTCCTCTGTCTTCAAAGCCAGCAAGGCTGGATCCAGTCCTTCTCACACTGCATCATTATGATGTTTTCTGGACTCACATCTCCCTTTGACTCTCACTCCTTCTGCTTTTAAGAATCCTTCTGATTACATTTGGCAGAACCAGACAATTCAGGATAATCACCTTATTTTAACTTCAGCTGATTAATGTATTAATCACGGTTCTCCAGAGAAACAACAAATGGGATGTGTACACATCTATAAAGAGAGAGATTTATTTCAAGGAATTGGCTCACACAATTGAGAGGGCTAGAAAGTTCAAAATCTGCAGTGAAGGCTGGCAGGGTAAAGACGCAGGGAAGAGTAGTTCAAAGGTACAGGCAATCTGGAAGCAGAATCCTCTCTTTCTCAGGGGCCTCAGTCTTTTCCTCTTAAGGTCTTCAACTGATTGGATGAGATCGACCCACATTTTGGAGAGTAATCTGCTTTATGCAATGCCTACTGAATTAAATAGTAACCTCATCTGAAAAATACCTTCACAGCACATCTAGACTCCTGTTTGACCAAATATTTGGGTACTGTGGCCTAGCCACATGGATGCACAAAATTAATCATTACAAGTAATAGCCTTAATTCAGTTGAAAATATTAATTCCCTTTTGACACATAATCTAACATATTTTCAGGTTCCAGGGTTCTAGGATGTTGACAGTTTTTGGAGATCTCCATTCTGCATACCATACTGTGCAGGTGTGTGTGTATGTGTCTGTTTTAATTGGTATCTATCCTTTGTCCACAACTCTTTGCATGTTGGCTATACACAGCAAAAGCTTATTGCATAAACAGGTAAGCATATCCTTTCCTGCGTTTTCTCTAATATCTTGCTTCCTCTAATCTCCTGTAACAGTCTAAATTCAATTTTTGGCATTATACCTTTTCATTTATTTGCTTCACTTTTTGTTACTGTTTTTGAATTTTTTTCTTTTGTCCTTAGAATTTTAAATGTCCTTCATCTTATGAATTTTGTGGTTTTAGGCAAGTCACTCTATCCTCTCTAAACTTGAGTATCCTCATCAAGAACATAGGCTGAACATTCATTGAGATTTTGGTGTAAAATAAATACGACAAAACATGTATAACCTTTGTGAAAGTGCCTGGTGCATTTTAAAAGATTAATGTTAACCTTAATATTTTGAAAATTTTTACAGATAGTGGTTATTAGTGCCTTGTCACATTTAGTAGCAATATTTTCCCAAGTAGTCTTTTATATATAAATATTTTCTGGATTATATTTTTAATATATTTTAAGCTTTCATTTAGTACAAAATATTGGTGTATATCTTGGCAATTTTGCATACTTTGTTGAAAATTGAGAAGTTTACTTTTTATCTTAAAATCCGTGAAATATTCACCTATGTTTTCTGTGTGTGTGTTCTCATTTTCATAAATTACTTTTGAGGTATGGACTCTGTAGCTGTTCTAAAATACTCTTCATGTCACTTACTGACCTGTGGAAGTGACGGTGCTGTATATTCACCAAGGCACACTTCTTTTTCTTCTTGGGAACTCAGATAGATTCCAGTTTCCCAGCCCCGTGAAATTACAGAGTTAGGGCCGAGGCATGAAGCTGAGGAGAGATGGATGCCATTTTCGTGATATTTTCGTGATGCTCCTAATAAACCTCCCTCCACAGTCGTCCTTGGTCTCTCCCTCTGGGTCCTTGTCAGTTGGCCATATTATAAAGCTGTGGGGGATGGAATAATCTCTGGATGAAAGTAATCCGAGTTCCTGAATAATTATTGGGAACAGAGCCTTGGCCAGCATGGTACTGTTACTTGAGTAAGAGTGAAGAAAAATAAACACAAATGAAAAAGATATTCTCTTCTTTTAAGCCACTAAGTAGCTTGTTATTGTATAGTCTGTGTTGGCTAATAAATAACCCTGTTCTAGTTTCAGTGCTCTAAGTCCAACAGCACTGAAATTAGGCTGCCTTGTTCTGGGAAGGTTCAGGGTGAAAAATGAGGATTGGCTTGTTGCATGAGTATAATGTGTACTTCATTAAATTAGATATGACATGCATAGCTTTGCAAAAGTGTTGTCACCTAAAAGGAAGTTAATATCAGTCTCACTCTTTTGAAAGTTTTTATAGATGATAGATATTAACCATTAACAATATCTTCCCACCAAATCCTATGTTCACATTGAATATTATCTAACTAAACATATGTAGAATAGCCTTTTGGCAGAACTGTTCCAGCCTTAGTTCTGTGAAGCTGCGCTTGAATCAGGAGGGCTGAAGAACTGTTGTGACCCCGATTCACTCAAATGTTGTCATCTGCAGCTCATCTCCTCCAGGTCACGATTTTTGAAACCTGAAATCTTGCAATGTCATCTGTCCTAGCAAATCCTGTTGATCATTCAGCTGTTTATCTTGGATTGACTAACTTCCATCTCTATCCTTTAGGTAAGTAAATCTTGTTGGATTTATCCAAGTCGTGTTAGAGTTGGCATGTCATCTTTCCATCAGTCTGAACATACTACCCATCTATGTCAAGACAGGTCGAACACTGACTTAATTCAGCTAGATTTTATTTTGGTGCTTGGTGCAAACTAATGACCTAAATTGATATAAGCTCACTTAAATTTCCCAAACAATTTTTTGAAAAATAAAATTCCTTTCTGTTATGGTCTGAATGTTTGTGTCCCCACAGAATTCATATGTTGAAGCCGTACCCCACACTGTGACGGTATTTGGAGCGGGGTCCTTTGAGAAGCCATTAGGTTAAGATTAGGTCATAAGAGTAGAAACCTCATGATAGGATTAGTGCCCTTATATGAAAAGGAAGAGAGAGAGAAATCTGTCTCTCCATGAGCATCCACTGAGGAAAGACCATGTGAGCACGCAGACAGAAGGCAGCTGTCGATAAGACGGGATGGGGGCCGTCACCAAGAAGCAAAACTTCTGGCACATTGATCGTGGTGTTCCTAGCCTTTGGAACTGTTAGAAATAAATTTCTGCTGTTTAGGCCATTCAGTCTATTGTATTTGATTATAGCACCCCAGGAAGACGAAGACACTTTCCATAGAAATATGGCAGTTGTATTAGATTAAGGTTGTTCTCAACTGCATATGCCTCATGATTATTTCTTCCTGGTTTCTAAAATATTATATTAGATATTTAAAATTACAAATGACATACACGTTTTCTGATTACATGCACTCTACCTCATATTCTCCCTCATTTTCAACCATGAAGTAAACTGATAACCAGTGTGAGTTAATCAATGTGAGTTCTCTTCCTATGTGTTACAGAAAGATACATAGAAATTAGATAGAATACTTAGCTAGCAAAATAGGTGGAGAATGTTAGATAGAAATCCCTTTTTCATTTTGTACAAAAAGAGGCTTGTATGATAGACATTATTTTGAATCTTGGTATATTAATAATTTATTAATACTTTAATTTTTATAAATTTATCATCAGTATATACAAGTGAATATTTACTTTTGTAAATGGCTTCAAAACACTAGCATAATAGTACGCCTAATAGATGCGATGGTTTTGCTATTAATAGACATTCTGGATGGTTCAGATATTTTTTCAATTATGAATGAAGCCAATACATATCATTGTACACAAATCCATGTATTTGTGAAGTTTCCCTGACTGCATTGTTGAACCATTCTTAACAGCTTGAATCGAATTATTAGTCTCTTTTTTATTACCTCCATCTTATGGCAAATCCATTTCAAGTTATATGTTGACTTAAAAATATAGGCAAGTCTCACTATGCACAGTATTTATATGCACCAATTTCTGTTGCCATAGCTTAATTAAATGACCTCATTCCCCCCAAAACATGATACAGATTTCAGTTACTGTGGTATATTAGTCATGTGTCATTGCATACAGTACAAACTTGGCTGCTAGCCCTTCAGTCCACAAATCATATGTAAATAACAGATGCACATCATGATCAGTGACCAGTCACATCACTTCCGTCAAAGTCGGTCAGTATTCGGTCACAGTGTCTTTGTTATTCAGCTCTCACCCAGATAACAAAGTGCATATTTATAGCTAGTTATCGCTTGTGACCCAGGGATAAACCCACATGACATTTTACACAAATGGATAATCAAAAGAGAGAATTGTCCAGAAAAGGTGAAACTGCAGCAAACGAATGTGATTATGCTGTGACATTTAAATTCAATGTCCATGAAATCATAGAAGAAATAGCTGACCCTGGGAATGTTGATGTGGTTGCCATTGTAGAGATTCTTGAAATGGAGCCAGAGAAACTTCGTCTAGGCAAACTTAGGAACATAAACGAGAAGAAAGTTGTGACAGAAACGATGAAGATGTTCCATAGGAAGTGACTCTGGGAAAAACTTTCCATTAAGGGAACTGAGAAGTATTTCATGACATTAAAACTGCAAAGGATAAAATATTGGAAGCTTATCCAAAGTTAGAAAGGAGTTATAATTCATCAAAGCATAGAAAGATGCTCACTGTGTGTCATAAATCATATGGTGACAAAAGAAGAGAGCGATGCTCAAACTTGACGTTTTTTTCTTTTTTTTAAACAGGGAAAATAACACTATAATTCTCAATGTTTCTAATGTTTAGCATTACAGTGTCATGAATATATATTAGTCGTACCAGTTTTTTTTTTAATTTATCTATACATATTTGACCAGGAGTTAGAGAGTTTTTAATGTTTAACAACAACGAAAATAATAAGGGTCACACAACTATTATCATTTTCAAGACTGATTTTTAAGATCACTTTGCGCTGTAATCTTGACAGTCCAGGTATTGCTTTTCTCTTCGCACATCTTCATGTAAAAGTTTAATTTTTGTTCAGTGCTAGATTTTTCTTTCTGACATACAGTTAACACTCTCAACACAATTAGATATTACAATTGAATGACAAAAAATAAAAGCAGATTAACAGAGATGCATGGCAAATTCCAGAATCTTGAATAAGTTAATAATATATTTTATAAAATGGTGACAGCTGATAAAGAGTGAGTCCATACCAACATTTACCAACATCTTTTTAAAATCTCAGCCAGCTAAATCCTGAAAAATGAATTATGCTCTTCTCATAAGCTGATTACTTACTCATAACTTGGCATTTTAAAAATAAAATGCCTGTAACAAATTAAGAATTTCTTGGGCTTGGCAGTAATATTTTAGGTAACCTGTCTCAAAAATATGCAATTAAATAAAACATTTCTAGTTACCATATCAATTAGAATTTTTATTTACATCATCAGAAGAAAAATAACAAAATTAATTTTAATCAGAAAATACAGAATATACAGCTGCCAACATATTTGTAAGGACATTTCTTATAAATGACAATAGTTTGAGTTTAATTAACATTTGCAGCTGATTAAAAATAATTTAAACTTTTTAAATCAATTTCTTTGTTTGCTTTCAATAATTTATTAAGTATAGATTGGGAATCTTATTTATAGAAAACCGTTAAATTTCCCAACGCTGATTCTCACTAATTTAGTCATATAATAATTGCTAAATGCATTCAAATTATTTTTGTGTATGTGTAGTTATATTTACTACTTACAGTTATGACTACATGCAAATCTATATGAACATAGCTATGTCTACTCATGTTTCATAGGCCCATCTTGCAAATATTGCAAACTGGCAACCTCTAAAGGACATATATTTCCAATAATCTTAATACAACAAATATTCTCAATAATAGGAATTACTTTTCAGTAATAACATCAATATTTTTCACTATTCTTTTTTTCTTTATTTTTTCAGTTTTGAGTGGAAACAGAGTACTTGCGATCCTTGCAACTGATGAAAAGTGTGTTGTGTAAAATATATTTTCTTTCAACTCCTTTGATGTACGCAAGTTGATATTTTCTACTTCATATCATTTTGAAAGATAAAGTTTTGATTTTGAAAGACATAAAAATACCCAATAAAGGAATTATCATTTTCTCATGTATTTTGGTCCAATATAAAATATGAGTGTTTATGTGTACATAATAGATACTTTATATCTATACACATATTTTATATATATACACATACACACCTGATATATACATATATACGTATACAGGTATACTTATGTATACATGTAATACAAGGAAGAAATTTACATTTGTTGAAATCTGTTTTGCAATCGGTTGTCAGAATTTGCAACAACTAGAATAACCTGATGTCTAGATTTCTCCTGGCTACATAGGGTTGGCAATCCTTTGGACCACCCTGTAGAAATTTAGAGATTTGCAATAACCTGCAGGATCCAAAAATGAATTTTATGTTACTATATTTGTATTTTATATTATGACATTAGTAACATTAGGTTAGTTTTGGAGCCTGGTTTAACCAGCACCCCTTCTATTGATGATTTCAAAAACCCAAACCTGTTTTCACTTGAAACAGTGAAAGCTTTCTAGGGCATAAACATTTAGGTAATGTAGTGGGTTTCATTTAAATTATACTTTCAGACACTATGTTTATGTTTGAAGCCAAAACTAAGTCAATACACAGTGTTCTTACCAAATTATTCCTAAGTCATTGTTGGAATAAGTTGTGTGTTATCCTGGCAATACTAGCATGTACGAGTTTTGCTTCTAATATACAATATACAGCAGAGAAGCAAAACAAATATTGGACTAGACTTTAGAAGACCTTGTAAGCTAAATTTCCGTTGAAATATGACTTATGGCATTAATATTTTTAACCTTGCAGGAGATCTAAAAAATAGACATAATTTTAGTTGAAAAGACTACGCCAATTATCTTCTTGTCAAAGGTTGGCAAATCATTTATTTTCATAGTTCAATGTGATAGTCAGTAAAAAATAAAAATGTCTGTTACTATAATCAAAGTGTATTGCTGTATATCATTCAGTGACAATCTAAAGCAGTTTTCAATTACTCTAAGGACAGTTTTTTTGACAATTGACTCAACAGGAAGTGTAAGAAAGATTTAAGAAATGCCTTGTAAGTGCTGAGCTCGGAACTTAGCACCAAATATCATCAATCTATATCCTCCTGAGACCAAAAGACTTACCAAAGAGTTATATCAAACTTACATAAGTGATTCTACTTCACAGCTGATACTGGGTGGTACAAATTCCTGATGTTTGTGAAATTATTAGTATTGCAAATGGTTTCAAATTTTGACAATGCTTCTGTTAACCACGTTCTCACTTGATCAAGTTAAATACTGGGAAGCAGAGCTTTTATCTCTTGAAGATAAAATATGGCAATTTGGTAATGAGTAACATTAGAATTCCTTAACATGAAAATCTTAACACTGCAAAAAAAATATGAAAGCAAATTAAAGCACATATAATCATGTAATGTTTGGTTGTTAAAGGACACTGTTCCATTGAGCATTCCTCTATTTTATTTGCTTTATGCTGGAAATGGTCAGTTCTGTGATTACATTACAGTTTTCCTCCAAATTAGCAAAGATGTATATAAGATGGATATTTTCTTGCATTTCTAGTTAGATGAAAAATTAGCATAAAAATACATTGATTTCACCTGGAAATATAATATACATGGCTAGTTTAATAATGGGCAATTACACTTATTGTTTTCAGTTTTTTAAAAGTGACTGATGTCATTACTTAATTGTAAAATGTGTAAAATGTAAACACTAACCTCTCTAATTGGGAGTTCCAATTTCCTCAACGTCATGTCATCTAATATTTTTTATTAGCATCATCTGGACCTTATTTCCCATCAAGTGATTGTCCTTTTTCCCAGTTCAGAACTGGAAACAGTTTTACGTGTGTTGCTGCCACAATGTGTTTCTATTAAAGACAAAACCACATAGAACAATGAATACTGATGCACAGATGTGGCAATGCTCTTATTGATCCTGTCCAACCAGGACCACATGGGTACCCCATACCAAGGCTGCAAGTTTATACTCAGTACTTCACCATAATGTGTTCAGCACTTTTTCTTAAAAGGATGGTGCCTCCTGGAATCAGGCTCTGGAGCGACTTTACGGTGAACTCTGTGCTGAAAACAGACAACCCAATGAAGGCTGAGGTTCTTGCCTTGAGCCTGGAGTACTAATTGAGACAATCTCATCCCACATGGTCACAGTCCCCTTAGGGAACCAAGGTTCATTTCCTGTGTGCATAGCCTCTCTGATCTACTCCGACAGGTGTCTTGACTTGAATCACAAGACGAAAATGGGAAAAGCAGCTTTTCCTAAGCCATAAAGGAAAGAATGGGTTGAAAGTCCTTTTAGACTTTTTCTGCAGAGCAAGTGTGCCGATAGGCTATAACATAACAAAATTTTAGAAGTAACTTACTTGGTCTTACTTACAATAAAAAAAATTATAAACTAACCATATGTCTAATGTGGAAGTAACTTTCCTAGACTACCAACATAGAAGATTATTGAACACAATATATTTCCTATTAATGTGGCATTCTGTCTGGAAAATCATTAGATGCGGGCTCATATTTCAACTGGATTACTTCAGAAGTTAGGCACACTCATGAGATAGGGGATGGAACTCTACACATGTGGGGCACTCGACGCTGAAGCTTATTTTGAGTCATAGACGTATTTTTGTTTTCTTTAAATAGTACTTGAATCTTATTATTACAAACAAATAGTGAATAATTAAATAACAGGAATTTCCTTTCTTATAAATAAGATTCTTTAATAATAGTCAAAAACCATTCAAATTGCAAATATCTAATGGTCGTTCAGAACACTTTATAAGGATATTGTTAAATCTTTGGATTTTACTCTTTTTGTGCAAATGAACTTTCTGGAAGATAGTGTTACATAATAGTTACAAGCACACCCTTGGGCAAGGCACAGCAGACATGAATCTTGGTTTTGCTAATTTGTAAACTAGAGCAATTATTTGGACTCTGTGAACAAGGTATTTTATTTTTAAAACAAGGGAAATAATATCTCATGGAATTTTGAGAATTAAATAATAAATGTATATAAAATGTGTTCAGCGCAAGTTAGTGTTCAGTAAAATTATGTCAATCTTCCTGCTTTTATTTTTGAAATAGTGTACATTATTCTAGATACGGGTTTCGCATAAATACTGAGAGTTATAGAAATATAATCCTGTGAAATTCTGGTAAATTACCTTGTACTGTGTATAATTAATATATTGTTCATGATATAACTATGGTTGCTGCAAGTACTGAAAGACAAAAACAAAGAAAAGGAATTAGATGGAATGACACTTTAAGATAATTCGATGAAATAATTGTTACCTCCTATATCTATATTTATGTAATTATGGGAAGAAATTAAAGATCTTTCCAATGTTGTTGGAATCATATGATAGTACTCGTCAAGAGAAAATAGAGTTATGTTTTTAAAAAAAGAGTAGACGCAAAGTGATGACCTGTCCAAGTGAGTAACAGAGCTGGTTAATTCATTTCTCCTCTTACTTAAGCAGTAGAGAAATTTATCCTAAAATCTTAACCAGAATTAGCATCAAAGGATATAGTTCCATCTTGCAGAGTATTGATTATGGCAGATATCATATCATTTGAACTTCATTGACTAATTCCTGGGGAAGTTATATGTCTGTTTTACCTGTCCAGACTCCTTAACACATTGTTCAATATGTTTTCTATACGTCAAGAATTGGGTTCTTTATTCATTGTTATGAGAGTTCAAAATTTTCTTGTGAAAAGTATTAGTTGTGATGCTAGGTACAATAAAGTGCTCACATCTAATAGCAAATATTAACTCTACCACAACTGTGATGGAAGTGAATGGGAGGAAATGATACATTCTGTTTCATATGGACCATGACCTCACAGATCTAAGGATGTATATTTTCAAAACATCCAAGAAATATTCTATAAAGTTTGAAGACCACACTGTTCAGTAACATTTGGTTATTAATGAAACTACCTTTGAGAAATGTCCTCTCATTTTGAATTTTGTCCATGACGTATTTTTTTCATAGTGGGGTTTAAAATGACTGTTTAAGAAATAACACTGGTAGAAAATTTCTACCCATTGGCTTATTCGCTGATTTGCTGGCTCACCTGATTAGCAATCTTAAAACTGTCAACTTATTCAACAAAAAAAGTGAGACCTGCAGTCTTTGCCAAAAAGGAAGTTTCTTTTCTTTAACAGCTGATCTCTGAATATTCCGTTTAATGAACCAAAAAACAAGAGCTATCAAATATTATCAAAAACATTGCCATTGAGCTTAGATTTGCTCTGAGGAATCTGAGCCCATCCAGGCATTGAATTTGGCAATAAAACATTACTCCTTCTGTCAGTGGCACCTGTACCTGATCTGGGCTCTATATGAGAGAGGCCAAGAGCGCCAAACTTGAGTTAAACCTAAACCAAGACCAAATATCTCAGAAACCTGTGCAGATCCTTTATCAACCATGTCTCACAGTTCTCCACCCAGAATGAAACAGACCTAAACTCAGCATTTTTATAAGTAATTTGTGAAACTGTTTTCTATGGAACTTAACCAATTTCTCGAGCATACCTAGAGTACCATAATGAGGACATGATATAGTTCAGAGCCATCAAGAAGTTCACATAATATTCTCTCTGGAGGCTATTAATCTCAAGGAAAACTGCCTTGAAAACAAAATTAAAGTGCAGATAAATTAAAAGCCTCTGTTGTTGCCAAGGATACTTCAACTCAGTTGAGAGTTAAAAGAAGGTGTTGAGTGGATTGGCGTTCTAGTATTTATACTCATTATACGAGAGGTTATATTTTACCTAACTTTCTCTATGATTTTCAGGAAGAGAGAAAATCTAGGAAATACAATGTCATGTACTCCAATATTGTAAAGCTGAAAGAAGAGTGTAGAAAGTTTCTTGGGGATTTTTTGGTTTTGTTGAGGAAGATTCTCCCTGAGCTAATATCTATGCCAATCTTCCACTATTGTGTATGTGGGTCACTGCCACAGCATGGCTGCTGATAATTGGTGTAAGTGCGTGCCCAGGAACTGAACTCAGGCAGCCAAAGCAGAATGTACCAAACTTAACCACTAGGCCATGAGGCCGCCCCCTTTTTTTTAACATCACTAAATTCACATTAAGGGCACAATGACCAACTGCTGTTTAAATGGCTTATAATTTTTGGCAATAGTAACAAATATTTACCACCACAATAGTTCTACAGCAAAGTTTACTTGTGAAGGTCAGTGGATATTTGTTACTTATTTATTAAAACCAGTGTTATTTGGTAACAGAGGGAGTCTGCAAGTCAAATGCCTCTTTGGCAATGCTGGTAACCCCATGTTTCATTTTTACATGTGAACTTCCTCTGATCAACTACGGTTTCTCTTACACAATTAAGACTTCATATATTTAAGGACTGTAAAATTTGTGAGTATCATGATTAATATTGGTGTGTTATATTTTGTTCCAACTCATCAATTAAATGAAAGGTTGTTATCTACTTTGGATGAAAAAGCATACCGTTCTGCATGAAATAGGCAATACTTAATAGATGTCAGATTTATTTAAAGTAGAAGAGTAGTAGTGCATACTCACACACACACACACAAATACACGCACACACACACAAATACACACACACACACAAATGAGGAAAGCTCCAGGGCAGCATTGCAGCAAATGTCTTACTATAGATAGTGCCTTCATGGCAGAAAGAGGCGAAAAAAATGTATTGTACAATATTTATAAGAACACTCAAAAAGAATTGCAAAGTAATGATTTTCCTGAATCTTTTTAAATAAGTATTTTACTTTCAGTAAGCAGTTTACTATGTATTTTCACATAGATATAATACTTTACAATAGGAAAAATCCATCCTACGTATGTAGAAATTGAACAATGCATTTTTTAAAAATTAATAGACTTTATTCTTAGAGAAGCTTTAGGATTACAGAAAAATTGAGCAGAAAGTTCCCCTCTAACTCCCCTTCCCTCACACGCAGCATCTCCTGCTGTTAAAATCTAACATTGGGACTGGCCCCACGGCCAGGTGGTTAAATTCACCCACTCTGCTTTGGTGGCCCAAGGTTCGCTGGTTCGGATCCTGGGCACAGAACTACACACCACTCATCAAGCCATGCTGTGACGGCATCCCACGTGCAAGAGCGAGAATGACCTACAACTAGGATCTACAACTATGTACTGGGGCTTTGGGGAGAAAAAAACTCTCGCATTATTGTGGTGTATTTGGTACAACTGATGTACCAATATTGATTCATCCTTATTAGGTGAAGTCCGTAGTTTATATTAGGGTTCGCTCTTTGTGTTGTACAGTTCTGTGGGTTTGACAAATGCATAATGTCGTGTATCCACCATTACAGTCTCATACAGAGTAGCTTCAGTGCCCTAAAATCCCCTATGCTTCTCATCCTTCACTTCTTCCTCTTAAACCCGTGAAAACAACTAATCTACATCTCTACAGTTTTGCCTCTTACCGGATGTCGAAAAAGCGGAGCACTACAGTATGTAGCTTTTTCAGAGTGGCTTCTTTTATTTAGCAATATGCATTTAAGGCTCTTCCTTGTCTTTTCATCATTTGATAGCTCACTACACTGTTTCTCTTAATAATATTCAACTGTATAGATGTGCCAGTCTGTGTATCCATTTACACATTGAAGAACATCGGCATTGTTTCCATGTTTTGGTTATTATGAATAAACTTTCTATAAACAGTAGTTGCGGGTTTTTGTGTCTTCTTAAGATTTCACCTCATTTGGGTAAATATCTAGGAGCATGATTGGTGGTGTTTTTGGTAAGACTAATGTTTAACTTTTTAAGAAACTGCCAAACTATCTTCCAAAGTGGCTGTACCATTTTGCAGTCATAGCAGCAGTGAGTGAGAGTTTCTGTTCCTCCACCTTCTCCCCAGCATTTGGGTGTGGTCAGTGTTTTGGATTTGTAACCATTCTGATAGATGTGTAGTGGTTTCTCGTGGTTGATTTAATTTGTATTTCTTAATGACATAAGATGTTGAACATCTTTTCATATGCTTATTGGTCAACTGGATATCTTCTATGGTGAGCTGTGTTTTCAGATCTTTTGCCCATTTATTAATTGGGTTGTAAAATACTATTTTTAGTTGAGTTTTTAATAGCTCTTCATATACTTTGGATGCAAGTCCTTTATCAGAAATATGTTTTGCAAATATATTCTTCCAGTCGGTGGCTTGTCTGTTTTTCCTTCTATGAACAGTATCTTTCAAAGAGCAAAGTTTTTAATTTTAATAAAGTCTGTCAATTTTTTATTTCATAGGTTGTGCTTTTAGTGTGGTATCTAAAATCTCATCACACAACTCAGTCACCTAGATTCCCTCCTACATTATCTTCTCAGAGTTTAATAGTTTTATGTTTTACGCTTATATCTATTTTCCTCTTGAATTAATTTTTGTGATCTATAAGGTCTGCATCTAGATTTATTTCTTTTTGCATGTGGATATCCAATGTTCCAGAACTAAATGTTGAAAAGATTATTGTTATACCATTGAATTACTTTTTCTCCTTTGTCAAAGAGCATTTGACTATATTTGTATGGATCTGTGTTTGGGCCCTCAAATCTATTCCATTGATCTATTTATCTATTATTTGGCAATGCCATGCTGTATTGATTATATAGTTTGATACTAAGTCTTGATGTCAGGTAGTGTCAATTCTCCAATTTTATTTTTCTTCCTCAATATTGTATTAGCTATTCCAAGAATTTTATGTTTTCATATAAACTTTGATGAATTCTTATAGAACTCTCTTAAACCACTGGTATCTTGAAAATAGGAATAGTTGTCTGAAGGATAATTTGGCAATAATTATTAAAATATAAAATGTATTTTGGTTTTTAATCTGAAATTGTACTTCTGCTAATTAGACTAAGAAAATTATTAGGCATGTACACAAGACTTTATGTAAGGCAATTTATCACATATTTTAGTATAAGAAACTGGATAAAGTGAAGGAAGTGAGCTATTAAAAGGTCTATTATAAGTTAATGATGTGACAAATAGGTATAATACTATTTCCCAAAAAGAGAAAATGATATAAACAAAGGTTGGCATATCCAAACTATGGACAACTATTCAGTTATTAAATGTACGCTATAGAATAATAATTTGTGACATGGAAAAATTTACAACCTGTAGTTGCTGAAAAAGGACTGTGAACCATTTGAGGTATATAATCTCAATTTTGAATAAAGAATAGTATATAAATATTTCTAGTATATGAAAATTTTTGTATGTATTAATATACTCAGTGCAACTGTCTATGATGTCACTGTGTGAATCAGAACGATTGATATAGCCTATATATAATCAACTAACAAGACAAAGATATTTTATAATTTTTTCAAATAATGCATGCATTTATTTTGTTGTAGCATATTCATGAAGGCTTACAATGAAAAACAGCAGTCTTCTTCCCTAGCTTTCTGCAGTCTCGTATCTGGATTCCCAGAATATGTTTCAACTCTCAGAACTCTTTCTCTGGGGTTTACTTCCATGTTACCATTACTTGGCCTTTCAATTTTAGATGTATTGTGTTGACTTCATATTATCATAGTTGAGGATTAGAGCTTTCATCACCTTGCTCTCCATATATTTCAATATGTATATGTGTAACGTATAACACAAATATCTATACATATAATAGTATGTAATAATCTTGTTCAATTTTGATACATAGTAGAATATCCTCTTTTTTCCTGAGATTCTGAAATTTCAAAATAAAATTTCTTAAAATGGGTTCTTTCGTGCTCATTGTCCTAATTTGGTCAGCCCCCTAATTGGAGACATGTGCTATTTACAGAGTTATTATTATTTCCATGCTTGTTTCATGTTTCTCTGTTCTCTTTCTGTTGTGGGTAAGGATTGTCTGTTAAGTTCCCTGAATTTATCTCCCAATTTTCTAATTGTAAGTCTCTTATTTTCCATATTTTGGGTTTTTTTTTCTTCATGTGGCATTTCTTCAACTCTATATTTTAACCCTGCCAATGATTGGTTTTATTTCATGTATTTTTAATTTCTAATAACTTTTCTTCTCAGATGTTTCCTTTAATGTTATTTTTGTTTTATAAATACAAAAATCTTTTAATTTCTCTATAATATATTAAATTTTTTAAAATGCTTTCTTTTGCTTTCTATGTTTGGGAGATTGTTGATTTCCCACATTTGATGACTTCTTCTGTGTGGAAGGAAACCTTAACAAACACACCTGATCTCTCTCATTCTCCTAACAACAATGTAAGCCAGGGCAGGTGAGTGTTGGAAACCCAATGGTGAGTTTTTAAGGAGAAAATATGCATGCATAACTCTGTGCCCTCCTTTTTCCTGACTCTTGGGACCAAATTGACTGTCTAGGTCACATGTAACTGTGTTCCACCCACAAGCTTTGTCCCTTGGAGACAAGGGTGAGGGGGTTGGATGTGGCACTGTATTGCCATATCTGGGTAATTCTGAGATCCTGTATTAAGAAGCACAGTGACCTGTAGATCTAAGTTGAAGTGACCAGGAATAGCTTTATCCATTAGCAGTAAAGATGACATTTTAATCTTCTCTTTCCGTACTTCAGAGTTATTTCTCAATTAGTTTGATATTGGCTTGGAAAGACGGTATTGCTCATCACTCCCATCCACATTAGGGCAACACCCAGAGTTATTATTTTCTCTCTGGATTACTGTTTTTCTTTAAATTTGTTTGATTTTTATCTATTTAATATAGCTCTCTCGAACACCAAACTCATATTTAAGAGAAAACCACTAAAAGCTGATTAAAAGTTTGTGTGAAGTGCTAGGATTATCTAGCACAGTATTTCTCAACAGCAACATTATTGACCTTTTGAACTGGATATCCTTTGCTGTGGGGGCTTTCTTGTGCATTAAAGGATGTTTAGCAGCATCCCTAGGGTCTACTCTTCAGATGCCAGTAGGATTCCCTCAGTTGAGTCAATCAAAAATGTCTTTAGACTTTGCCAAATATCACCTGGGGGCAACATCTCCCCTAGGGGAGAACCACTTATCTAGGGTGGCGTGGGAAAAAGTTGGCAACATTTTTGTAAGACCCACGTGTGACTACCAGAAAGCTTTTTTATTGAAATATTTAGTCTCTCTAGAGAAGAATGTGCCTTGGCACAAGCCATCCCCTTTCTGACTTCCAAATATTTGGTTGATGCATTTTCTACGGATTTGTGTTATCCTATATTTTGTCTCTTTAAAAATTACCTTAGTGTTATTTTAAAGGGGTCCTGACTCAAAAGGAGGCAAATGTGTAAACATTTGTGGGTTAATGTGCATGTTTAATAGAATCCAGGCAGAATTTAAGTCCCAAAATGGCAGAGATCTTCTAGGTTATTTATTCATTTATTCACTTAAGAAATATTTATTTAAGGCTTTGGCTTGATATCAGAAGATATATCATTGATCAAATAGTAAAGCTACTCACAAAATAACAATACATACTTGCACTTAATATGTGCTTTGCATATCTATCTTTCTTAGGTTAAATATATAGTTGATTATTAACCTTAAAACAATTCTATGCATTAGTTGCTCTTGCTATTATATTTGCTCCTGATACAAAGAAAGTGCCAAAAGGGCCAACAATTGAAAATCTAGTAATTTTCACACTGGTTTATCTCCAGTATTAAAATATATGTCTCAGAATAGTAAGGGCTCAATAAATGCTAGAGAATGAAGGAATGCTTAAATTTTTATTCCATGGATAAAGAAACTAAAGCACATAGGAGTTAAGTAATTATTTTAACCTGTGAAAAACAGTCGAAAGTCACACCTAAACCTTTTCACTCCCCAAGTCCTGTAGTTGTTTGAGGTCTTTCCCCAAAGAGTCCATCTTCATCATCCACCACGCCACAAACTCATGGATTTTTGTTTGTTTGTTTTTTACTGAGTTATAATTTAAGTACAATATATTTCATTCCTTTGATGTGTGCAATTCTAAGAACTTTGACAAAGGTATAGAGTCATGTAAACTCTCTCCAGAATCAAGATAAAGAATATTCTCATCATCCCCAAAATAACCTCCTGTCTTTATAATTAAACCTCTTTTCCCAACTCCCAGCTCTTGGCAACCACTGATCTGTGTTCTGTCCCTGTACTTTTGTGTTTTGCGGAGAGTCATGTAAATGTAATCATAGAATATGCAGCCCTGTGTACCTTGTTTCTTTAACTTAGTGTGATGCTTTTGAGATGTCCCCCATACATATATTTTAAATTTTTGATGTGTCAGTATTTCATTCCTTTTCTATTGTATAAATGCACCACAGTTTGTTCATTCATAAGTTGATGGATATTTTGTTCGTTTTCAGGTTTCGGCAATTATGAATAAACCTCCCATAATCATTGGTGTGCAGGCTTTTGGGTGGGCATATGTCTTTATTTTTCTTGGGCAAACACATAAGAGTATTGGATTTCTGGGTCATATGATAAAAGTATGCTTAACTTTATAAGAAACTGTCAGACCATTTTCCAAAGAGAATCTTCTATCTTGCATTGACACGGACATTGCATAAGGGTTCCAGAGGCTTCAAAATGTCCCTAGGAATTAGCATTTACAATGTATTTCTCTTCCTTTTCTTTCTTTTCCTTCTTTCTTTCTTTCTTCAGGTTCTTCCCTGATTGGATCTCTCCAATCTTATTTCTGATTCATCACAACATGTCCAAGTTAGGAAGTATATCATGGCTTGACTATTATTATTATCATATTCCAAATAATGTGTTTGCATCCTCATTGCTATACATTTACTTGTTCTCTCCTGTAATTTACATGCATGTTTCTCATGTCTAAATCTCAGCAACGTTTAAGTTTCATGAGGGCAGAGACTATGCCTATCTTATTGACTCTTGGTATTTCCCTGGAACATTGAGTGGAGCGTGGCACATGTTGTATGCTCAATTAAATGTTTGTTGAATGAAAGAAGGAATGAGTAATCTTTACTGGCATCTATTATCTACTTCCTGTTCTATCTTAAATGGATTTGGTTTTCTCTGGAATCTAATAGCATTTTTAGTGATTAACTCTCATGTAGAGGAACACTTTTATTTTTAAATAACTTTAAGCTACTAAAGATAACATAGATTGACAATAATATGCTACAGGTACATATGCTCACACTCTATTTCCCCAGCTACATTAAAAGTTGTTTAGAATAAGAACAATTTATTTCTCCAATGGTGAAGAAATATTTCATGTACCACTGAAGAAAATAAAATGCGAACAATGATATAGGTTGGCTTTCTTTGTAAAATAATAAGGTTAAGTAAGTGGCTTTCAGACCACAGGACTACAGACTGACTTATTGGTTATAACACAATATTGATTTCTAAGCAAAAAAACCTCAAACAAACAAACAAACAAACAAACAAAACTGAGGGTATAGTCATTGAACAAAAGAGAAAACTCTTTCTATAGACAAAAAAGAAATAGGAAGGAGCAGTGTCTGAAAAAATCAACAAGAGACACTTTTGACTAAGAATTTATAAGGTATAGAAACTGATTTTCTTGGCATTTGCTCTTTCTTGAGTTTGTGGACTCTTTTTCCTTGGGGGTAAAAAAACCCTATACTGATATTCAGCTCAAATTATAAAATATAATTAAAAATAGATTTCAAGTAGTTTTTTAATAGGTGACATAGATTAATTTCCCTCCCTTCACATTCACTGTATATTCAGTCTTCCTGCGCCCTAGAAAGTTAACGTAGAAGAGATGCTTTTTTTTTTTAATGAGCTATCCAGAGGAAGTAACTTTTTAAAATTCCTTTATCTAACAAGCTATTAAAATAGTAGTAGCCTATCTGGAATATATACAACCTAGGGATTGCACTCAATTCATTTCTACTTGATTGTACTTTGAAAATGACTGCCCTGCTGTGTCCCCTGCCAAACCTAATGATGATCTGCCTGTTCCAGGAGTCCCTCAGATTGGTGCCCTGGGTATCTCCAGGGGCCTCTCAATGTTTTGTTAAAAGCGCATCACCAGCGAGTTTATTTTAATTGAGATTGTCACAATATATAGATTCTTCAATGATTTTTAAATTATAAAGGGTGTTTTTCTATTATTGTGAACTTACACTTGACCCCAGAATTATAGAAAATTTCAGATGTGTAGTTCAACCATTATCATATTTCAAGTAAGTTCAACTATTTTTCAGCTCTCAAATCCACACAGCATGCTTTCAGGAACAAATCTTAGACAAACTCACATTGAATTGCTTTCATTTTATGTATTATGGCAAGCTTATGTGGCTGAAATATTTCACAAAATGCTGTGATCAGATAACTCAACCTACCTGGAAATTTGTTAAGTTTATAAAGTAGGGCAGCTTTGTAAAATGAGAAATAGGCACAATTTGCATCATGACCCATGCTGTCTGATCTGTCACACTCACTGTCCTCATTCTGACCTGACTAATGTAAAAATGGGAGAAATCGGTGCAAAAGCAGCTTGTGGAGTAAGAGTCCACGGGATGGTTTAACAGCTCTTCAACTGACTGGCTGTGCAATCCTAATCAAATTGGGTTGAGGTAGTGATTAAATTAAATTAGATTATCCATGTAAAGTGCTTTCACGTAACGAACACTTGCTTAATGTTTATTAGTTATATTAATTGTAACAATCCACCAGCTATAGACAACATTGGATACGGAGAAGACAACTGGATTGAAATTGAAATGCAGTAAGCCATAAATCTAGTAACGCCATTAAAAATAACTTTGTCAGAGATTCTTTGAGAAAGCAAAGAAAGTTTTCTGGGCTGTTTATGTAAATTGTTAGATGTATAAGCCACTGTCATTTAGACTAAACTGAAATTTTCTCTTGATATTTCTCCCTCTTTTTAATGACCATTAATCTTTGGTGAGATTATATCTTATTCTTCATCCCTCATATTTATAGACCAGAAGACTTGAACTGCTTTTCCCAAAAGAAGGGAGTTTGATTGTCATGAATATCTTTTAAATTTCTTTTTCTACCGTTTTATTTCTCTCCATGATTGGAATAGTAGGAAAAGCTAATTTACTATTAAGAAACTAAACACCTGTTACACCTTATCTTTTCAAAGGGTTTGTGTTTTATCTAGAAAAGATAGCGTGGAATCATCTCCAACTCTTAGACTTGCCTGTGGTTAAGAACAGTGAGCCTTGTGATTTCAGTTTCCATGAAGGAAGATCCCAGTATCTGGAAAGGAATAGGGCCGAGTAGCAGCATTCAGATGCCACGCTCAAATCTCAGTCTCTATTGCTGTCCATACTGTACGAAAATGTTCACTGTCTTTTGTGTTTTCTGCACAGATTGCTTGCATTTCTTTCCTTCAAAACACTTATTTATATTTTCTTTATTTGAATCAAGTTCGAACCAATGTAGTTCTCTAGGTAACTTTTTATTGTACAAGATCAAGAAGAAGAAGAAGAAGAAATTCTGGGTAAATATTGATTCTTGGTACCATTTTGTTCTAGATCTACAAACTACTATTTAAACATTAACTTTTCTGGGAGTTCTATGCTAGGTAAAATGCGAATTCCACACAAATGAGCATAAGCATTCTTAAATAAATAAAAATTTAAAAAATATCAAACCACTGATATGTTATCACCAATAAGTAAAGTATTATATTTATGAAGCTCCATGGGGCAAGTCTGTCCCTTGTGCCTCAGGGATAGGCAGGAGTGAAGAAGGGCATGCAGAGCTCACTATGATCGCAGAAATATTTTTCTGTCTCTAAAACGCCATCAGCAGCAGTGAGGACCAGACTCCTGGACTCTCTGTCTCTTGGTAAACTTCTCCTCCTGAGGCAACAATGAAGAGGTGAACACAGAGTACTATGCACATGTCCCTAGTGACAAACAGAAAAATGCTCTCAGTCTCATCCCCACAATCTGCCTAAGAAACAATCAGGACACAGCCTCTCATCACTTTCATCTCTGTTCTATAGGTCACCATGAGAAACTCAAAACTCCCAGGATGCCATTCACTACCCATCTCTTTCATTTCTATGCAGTTCTATACATTCCCTAATCTATCCCCACATGCACATTCCCAACTCCAAAACATTTATAGCGAATATAATGAAAATACGCTCTGTCTTTAACCTCTTCTTTCTTTCTTTCAGTTCTATCTCTGACTAAAATATGTATCTCTCTTGACAACATTGCTTTTGCTGGTCTTTCAAGTGGCTGTTTTTTTCCATCCACACCGCTCCTAAAGTGTGCTTGTGATGAGTCAGCTACACTCCCAACTCCTCATTGCCAGCTCCAGATCATTTCCTTAGCCACAAGGATCCCTGAAACCACTCAGCACTGAAGTCCATGCTGTTAGACCAGACCAGCTGTCTTCAGTAAGTTAAATTATTTCAGAGGGTGTGATATCTGTGACACTGCAAATATGGGAAACTGTCTAACTATATTCCTTAAGTGGCATTTTCGTCTTCCAGTTGAAAACGTGATTCTCAGTTGAATTTTGACTAGGACAGTGAAGTCCATGGACAAGTGCCAGTCCACGTATTTTTTCATCACATGTCTGTGATACAATAAATACAAAATTTGAGAAAACATTTGGAAGGAAATTTTTACATTTAACGAGTAAATTCATGTCCATTGAATCTAATATTTTAAAGGCTTGTACATTGTGTATATATTTGTATGTATATGTATATATTTTAATCAGTTATTGCAATCAGAAAGATATGTCTGCAACGATTTGGGAAAACAAAAATAACCCCCAAATTAAGATGCACATAATAGTACCTCTAACCATAGTGGAATAAAACAGAACTTAGATTCCAACACATAGCTTCATCCACTTGGGTGCTGCACTGTCCAAAGCACAAATACTAAGAGGCAGCTTCAAGCAAAAAAATTAATGTCTAATCTGATCCAATACTCAGTCTCAAAGGAATTAATCCAGAAGTGTGCCTTAACCTACCAGCAGTTGACTGTGCTCAAGCTGAAACAAAGATGCTGTGCTCCTTGGTAATGAGCTATCAAATAGATAGCAGTGCAGAGAGGAAAGGCTGACCTCGGCCTAGGACAGTCAAAGGAAAATGGTATTCCATTGGTCTTGAAATATTGAGAAGGTTCACTCACATTGCAAATAAAACATAGAGTACAGGGACGACCCCATGGCTGAGTGGTTAAGTTCACGCGCTCCCATTCAGTGGCCCAGGGTTTTGTAGGTTCGGATCCTGAGCATGGACATGGCACCATCCATCAGACCACACTGAGGTGGCGTCCCACATAGCACAACTGGAAGAACCTACAACTAAAATATACAGCTATGTACTGGGGGGCTTTAGGAAGAAGAAGAAAAAAAATAAGATTGGGAAACATAGAGTGTGTTATAGTACTTTATGTGTTTCATAATTAGGATAAAATGATGTGTAGTGAAAGCAAACCGGTAATTCTGCAATTAGGAGAAAATATTCATTTCTATAGATCTGTTTATCTATCCATATCTTTTTTCTACGTCTATCATATATGTACATATGATTAAAATTATTTTGAGCATTCAAATGAGCGCACTCAATTTGTTATAAGCTAAAAACGAACAAATATGAAACTCTTTTTAAAATGAAATTCTTTTTTTTCAAATTCAAGTTTATAAGAAAAGAAAATATTGTACCCTTAAGGGTAAGTAACAAATCAAGTTCATTTATTTTATTTAATTTATTTTTTCTTTTCATATAAGAGATTTATTGAGATATAATTTAAATGCCATACACTTCACCCATTTACAGTGTACAATTCAATGGTTTTTAGTATCTTCACAGAGCTGTTCAACCATCACCACAATTACATTTAGAACATTTTCATCACCCAAAAATGAAACCCCATAATCATTAGCAGTCGCTTCCTGTTTGCCCTCAACCCTTCCAGCCTTAAGTCACCTTTAGTCTGTTTTCTGTCTCTGCAGAATTACCTATTCTGGACATTTCATATAAATATTTGGTCTTTTGTTAATTTCCCTTTTCACTTAGCATAATGTTTTCAAGGTTCATCCATGTTATACCATGCATTTATACTTCATTTGTTTATTTTTTAAATTTATTTTATTGCAGTAACATTGGATTATAACACGATATAGCTTTCAGATGCACATTGTAATATATTTCGAATTCTGTGTAGATTACATCATGTTCACCACCCAAAAACTAATTATAGTCCATCCCCTCACACGTGAGCCTAATCACCCCTTTTCCCCTCCCCCCTCCCTCCTTCTCCTCTGGTAAGCACCAATCCAATCTCCGTTGCTATGTGTTTGTTTGTTGTTGTTTTTATCTTGTACTTATGAGTGAGATTGTATGGTATTTGCCTTTCTCCCTCTGACTTTTATCACTTATATGCTTTATTTCTTTTTAATGTCAAATAATATTTCATTACATGGAAATATCATATTTTATTTATCCAGCTATTGGTTGATGAACACTTGAGTTTTGTCCATTTTTTGGCTTTTACGAATGCTTATGTACAAGTTTTTATGTGCACATATGAATTCATTTCTCATAGGTATATATCTAGGAGTGGAATTGCTGGGTCATGTGGTGACTCTATGTGTATCCTTTTGAGGAAGGCATGTATCTTTACATTTTTTACATTTTTGCCTGTTTTATTCCTTTAATTTTTATTTGCATATTTGTTGTTTGTTGTCACAGTCTATTTTTTTTTTCAGGTGTACATCATTCTATTTTGATTTCTGTGTAGATTACACCATGTTCACCACCCAGAGACTAATTATAATCCATCACCACACATGGGCTTAATCCCCCCTTTTGCCCTCCTTCCTCCCCCCTTCTCCTCTGGTAACCACCAATCCAATCTCTGTCTCTACTTGATTGTTTGTTGTTGTTTTTATCTTCTATTTATGAGTGAGATCATATGGTATTTGACTTTGTCCCTCTGGATTATTTCGCTTAGCATAATACCCTCAAAGTCCATCCATATTGTCACGAATGGCCAAATTTCACCATTTTTTCTGACAGAATACTATTCCATTTGATTATATACCACATTATGTATATTTGTGTATATATGCCATTTGCATATATAGCATATTGTGTATATCCACTGTGTATGTATACCACATCTTTATCCATCGGCACCTTGACGGGCACCAAGCTTGCTTCCAAGTCTTGGCTATTGTGAATAATTCTGCAATGAACATAGGAGTGCATCTTTATGCATTGATGTTTTCATTTTTTTTTGTATAAATACCCAGCAGGGGAACAGCTGGATCATATGGTACTTCTATTATTAACTTTTTGAGGAATTTCCACACTGTTTTCCATAGTGGCTGCGCCAGTTTGCATTCTCACCAGCAGTGTGTGATAGGTCCCTTTTCTCGTCATCCTCTCCAACACTTGCTATTACCTGCTTTGTTAATTATAGCCATTCTGACAAGAGTGAGGTGACATCTCATGGTAGTTTTGATTTGCATTTCCCTGATAATTAGTGACGTAAAACATCTTTTCATGTGCCTGTTGGCCATCTGTATATCTTCCTTGGGGAAAGGTCTATTCAGATGTATTGCCATTTTTTAATTGGGTTGTTAGTTTTTTTTGTTGTTGAGATGTATGTGGTCTTTATACATTTTGGATATTAACCCCTTCTCCTATATATAGTTTGTAAATATCTTCTCCCAATTGTTGGGTTGTCATTTTGTTTTGTTGATGGTTTCTTTTGCTGTGTAGAAGCTTTTTAGTTTGATGTAATACCGTTTGTTTATTTTTTCTATTGTTTCTCTTGCCAGGTCAGACATTGTACTTGAAAATAGGCTACTAAGACCAATGTTGAAGACCGTACTGCCTATGTTTTCTTCTGGAAATTTTATGGTTTCAGGTCTTACATTCAAGTCTTTAATCAATTTTGAGTTAATTTTTGTGTCTGGTGAGAGACAATGGTCCACTTTCGTTCTTTTGCATGTGGCTGTCTGGGTTTCCCAGCACCATTTATTGAAGAGACTTTCGTTTCTCCATTGTATTTTCTTGACTCCCTTATTGAAAATTAGCTGTCCATAGATGTATGGGTTTATTCCTTGGCTTTCAATTCTGTTCCTTTGATCTTTATGTCTGTTTTTGTGCCAGTATCATGCTGTTTTGGTTACTATAGCTTTGCAGTGTATTTTGAAAACAAGGAGTGATGTATCTCCAGCTTTGTTCTTTTATCTCAGGATTCTTTTGGCTATTCAGGGTCTTTTGTTGTTCCATATAAATTTTAGGATTCTTTGCCCTGTTTCTCTGAAAAATGTTTCTGGAATTTTGATAGGGATTGCATTGAGTCTGTAGATTGCTTTAGGAAGTATGAACATTTAAACTATGTTAATTCTTCCAATCCAAGAGCATGGAATATCTTTCCATTTCTTCATGTCTTCCTCAATTTCTTTCAATCATGTTAGTTTTCACTGTACAGATCTTTCACCTCTTTGGTTAAATTTATTCCTAGGTATGGTATTCTTTTTCTTGTAATTGTAAAGCGGAGTGTATTCTTAGTTTCTCTTTCTGCTACTTCGTTGTTAGTGTATAGAAATGCAACTGATTTTTGTTTGTTTGTTTTGTACCTGCAACTTTAACATATTCATTTATTATTTCTAAAAGTTTTTTTGGTGGATTCTTTAGGGTTTTCTATGTGTAAAATTATGTCATCTGCAAACAGCGATAGTTTCACTTCTTCCTTTCCAATTTGTATCCCTTTTGTTTCTTTTTCTTGCCTCATTGCTCTGGCTAAAACGTCCAATACTATGTTAAATAAGATGGTGAAAGTGGGCATCCTTGTCTGGGTCCTGTTCTCAGTGGGATAGCTTTCAATTTCTCTCCATTGACTATCATATTAGCTGTGGGTTTGTCATACACAATCTTTATTATGTTGAGATATTTTCCTTCTATACCCATTTTATTCAGAGTTTTTATCATAAATGATGCTGTATCTCATCCAAAGCTTTCTCTGTATCTATTGGGATGATCATGGGATTTTTATTATTCATTTTGTTAATGTGGTGTATCACATTGATTGACTTGTGGATGTTGAACCATCCCTGCATCCCTGGAATAAATCCCGCTTGATCATGGTGTACGATCTTTTTAATGTATTGTTGTATTTGATTTGCTAGTATTTTGCTGAGGATTTTTACAACAATGTTCATCAGTGATATGGGCCTGTAATTTTCTTTTTTTGTGTTGTCTTTGTCTGGTTTTATAGCAGGGTAATGTTGGCTTCATAGAATGAGTTTGGAAGCTTCCCCTCCTCTTCAGTTTTTTGGAAGAGTTTGAGAAAGATAGGTATTATGTCTTCTTTGAATGTTTGGTAGAATTCACCAGGGAAGCTGGGTGGTCCTAGACTTTTATTTTTGGGGAAATTTTTGATTCCTCTTCCAATCTTGTTACTTGTGATTGGTCTATTCAAACTCTCTGTTTCTTCTTTATTCAGTTTTCGGAAGGTTATGTGATGCTAAGAATTTACCCATTTCTTCTAGATTATCTAATTTGTTTGCATATAGCTTTTATTAGTATTCTCTTATAATCTTTTATATTTATGAGGAGTCCATTGTAATTTCTCTTCTTTCACTTCTGATTTTATTTATTTGATCCTTCTCTTTCTTTTGGTGAGTCTTAGTTTCAATGATTTTTTAAGTTCATTTATTTTATAATCCTAATTTGTATAATTCTGGAAAAGTATTATAAGATTTGAGAAGTCCTTTTCAGAGATCCAGTTTCATATGGAAAGTGAAATCATTACCTTTTTGGTTTAGAATTTCATGCATGTGGTCATCATATGAATGGTACTACTCTGGTTTGAAAAATCCATTTTTTCTGGAGTAGACAAGCAGAATTGCTGATTTTATCAAAAATGTCTAGATCCAGTTACTTGCATACTGACATGGAGTCATTCATTTGTGGACTCCATTCATGGATATATATGGAGTGCTTACTATGTACCAGGCAGTGTTCTAAGGACTGGGGTTATAGCAATGAACAAAATAAAATTCTTGTGCACAGAAGAAGACATTAAAGCAAAGAAGAATATATGAATAGTTGAGACAATTCTAAAGGTTAACCATGAAAAATATTGAGAGCTGACTTTTAGTAGAGACCTTTAGTAGAGAGAATTTTTAGTAGACAAGCATGAGGATATTTGGAGAAAGAGTAATTCAAGAGAAGACAACAGCATTATGAGTGCCCAGAGGTAGAAATATCCAAGGCACAGTGTAGGAACAGCATGGAGGCCAGTGTGACTGTATTGAAGAGGGCAATGGAGAAATGGTAGCATACGCAGTCAAAAAAGGGGCAATGGGTCGCTTAGGGCTTTGTATGTCTTTTGTATGAGAAGACAGATAGCTGGGGAGAGACTCAGAGCAGAGGAGTGACATCATCTGAATTCTGACTTTAAAAGAACACTACACTTGTTCTATTGTTATAATACTCAATTAGGCTAAGAAAGAAACACAGGCTTGTTAGGAAGCCTTGGTAATACAAGTGTGCCGATGGTGACTTGGTCCTCAGTGGGGGCTATGAGATTGTCGAAGGCACTCAAAATTTAGGTGTCTTGATGGATCAGTTAGTGGGTGTATGAGAACAACATTGACCCCAACATTGCTGAACTAACTGAGAAGTGGAATCATCATAAACTGCACAAGGCCAGGCTGTAATGAGTGGGGAGGTCGGGAATTCAGTTTTCTTAACTGAGTTGATCACCTTTTGATTATGCGCATTGACTTTTTAAAAGGCCCTTTGATACTGAGTTCTAGTTGATACTATCGAATGACACATTGAAATTAAGCATGATGGTACTATATGCAAGCCAATAGCTCAACTTCAGCAGTTTTTAATCTGTGCCAGTTGAGCAGTGCTAGTTTGTGTAAGAATTTAAATAAATGTAATTGTATTTCACTTTTATTCTTTGCAAAATCAGAGAAAAGTGACAGAGTGAGAATAATAACTGTGATCAGAATGGAAACTTCATAAATTTTACAACATTTAGACAAACACGGAAATCTCTAGGATTGCCAAAAGCAGTAGCAGACTTTCACCTTTCCTCAGATGATATTTGGATTTAAATGAAGGAAAGTGGTAACATTGATGAACGTGTACAAAATGCTGGCAGTATATTTTAATGATGGTGCCTAAAACTGATATAGAATTTGAGGCATTTTATGATATTCAAATTCCCTGAGAAAAGAGCTCCCCTCCTGAATTCTTACCCCATGAATGTAAATTTCATGTTTAATTTTTGCACTTGCAATTCAAGTACATATTTTCTGCTACTCTTTTCCTGCAAAAATAAAATATCTACTTGTATAGGCTTGATCTGGAGAGAAACTATCACCAGTAAGTCAGTTAAAACCAATTTATCTCTTACTATAAAATTAGATACTTGCACCTCAAAGTCCGACTACTTTCTGTTTCAGCTTTGCCTTCAAAAGGAATACAATTGAGGGAACAAACCCATTAAGACAATATTTCAAAATCCTCTTTTGATGGGGAGGAAATATAGTTTGTGAGATGTTTATCAGAGAGTTGGAGGCAAAGAATTTTCATAGCCTGGTTCTGAAGAATCTTTATAATTATTTTAGAATTCCTCATTTCAAAGAATCTTGCTGAGAAGCTCCAACCCTAGGCTTATTCATTCAATTTAAATGTTGGAATCCATAGGGAAAGCTTGCAGGAGGATTTTCCTCCCAGCTAAATTCTATTTCTTTTTCCAGTTAATCTACAGATGTATTTGGTTAGGATGTAGATAACAGGGAAGCAAAGTTCTGACTTCTAGATGTACCATTGGAATACACCAGCAGAAGTGCCACCATATTGGAGGAAAGGTGACATTGAAGTGTAGGTGCACTAGATTATTTTTTCTAGTGGATTTAGACTCAAGAAACAGGGAATGAACGTTTTACTTTAGAGAATATGGGAATTATTGAAATGCTAACTAGAGGGGAGAAACATGAAAGATGTATATATGAATATACATTAGCTTATAAAAAATGAGAAAAAGAAACTAAAATAATGGAAATAAATGTATAAAATCAACTGTGAAACCGAAGAAGCGAAAATTGAATTTACACTGACAGTACAAAAAGGAATTTTAAAGTTAAGAAAATATGATATAAAAAGTCGGCTAAATACTAAATTAAAGGAAGACATTGCAAGATATCCTAAAAAGAAGAAAGTGTTAAATGCAATAAAACATAAATAAAGCTAAAATATACATGGAATGAGCAATAATTCTCCCCCTTGCTCTGCCTCCTTTAGCAGGCACTATTGATTTAGGATGAGCATCAGATGAAATTCCTCTATATTGCCTTCCCTGGGCTGCAAGTCATGGTTGTGTTATGAGTGTGGGGCCCAAGTATTGTTTCAATTTGAATTGAACATTTTCAAAGTGTACAATCAATTCAATATTTGAACTCTATCAATAATGCCAAAGGTACTACAATAAAATGTTTTGTTTTATTTACACTAAATTAAAACAAAATAGTTGTTACCAGATGGTTAAAAGGATGTCCATGGTAGTTACTACTGTATTGTCAATGCTAGTATTTCAGCCTCATGGAAGCCTGTCAAAAGAAATTGATCAAAGCCCTTGATTTCTCAGGTAAGAAATATCTCTCTAGGAATGCATAGCACTCCTAAATGTACCTGAAAATAAAGGTGTTTAATTATATCATAATTGGCAATTCTAAAATGCAAGGGTAACAGCAAGCTTACCTAAATGCAAAAATCTTTTTATAATTCTTACTATAGGGAAGTAGTACATTATATTTCAAACCTGGTCCAAAGGCAGGATTTTAGCTTGTTTAAGCCTTTTTCAGATAATTCCTTATACCATGATGATTACTCTGAAAATGCACTTCACTTATTCGTTTGATTAACTAAACTTTGAAAAACTTCTTTGAGGTTTTAAGTATTTCACCCAAAAGAAAATGTCACGGGATAAAAAGGATTTTACATAACTGCTTGTCCATTGATAACAGAGTACTAAAATTTATGCATCTTATAGCTAAATAGAAGTTCAACTCACGTGGCTTTAAGTTTGCTTATTCAGATAGTTTTACTCCAGAAAAGATGGAAATTTGAGTGAAAGTAGTAATCAAGGATAATCCTAGGAAAGCAAAAGGATTTTAAGATTTGTTTTCTTATAAATCTAGGTTTTGCAAATTGGCTCTAAATTCAATTCTTCCATTTGCTCAGCCTCAAATCTTGTAGTCCTTCTTTACCCATCTTTTTTTATGTATCTCCTCCAGTGTATCTGCAATTACAGCTGTCTTGATCTTTGCTATATATGCAGAATCTGAATACTCATCACCACCCCATCTCAAACCAGCCTCACCTCTCACTTGGACTATTTCTCTACCTTCTAAATGGAAATGGTTCCCCTACTTTTATACTTGCCCCAAATAGGTAATTTCCAAAATGATCTTATTGAAGTATGACAGATTATGTCACTTCTGACTCAAATCCCTCCAAAAAAATAAAAGTGTCTACTCACCTTATCAAAATTCTTCCCCAGCACAAATCCACCCCATCAAATAGTATGCAGAAATATATTAATACTCCAGACCACAGGAAAAGGACAAGCACTCAGAAATCAATCCTGAAGTCACAGAAATTTATAATCAAAATGACAGAGAATTCAAAATAGCTATCGTAAAAAACTCAACAAGTATAAGCAGATACAGATAGACATTCAATGAAATCAAGGATAAAATTGATGAACATAAGGAAATCTTCAAAAAGAGAAAGAAACTATAAAGAAAAGCCAATCAGAAATGTTGGAAATGAAGAATATAATGGATGAGATAAAGAAAAATCTGGACTCCCTAAATCAGAGAGCTAATGTTATGGAGGAGAGAATTAGCAGTCTGGAGGACAGAAATATAGAAATGCTTCAGATGCATGAGAGAGAACTAAGACTGAAAAGAAATGAAGACATTCTCCTAGAAAGATCCAACTCAATTAGGAAATGCAGCATAAGGGTTATAAATATTCAAGAGGGAGAAGAAACAGAACTCGAGCAGAAAGCTTGCTCAAAGAAATAAGAGCTGAGAACTTCCAAAACCTGGGAAAGGAGCTGGAAATACAAGCAAAAGAAGCCAATAGATCTCCTAACTAGATCAATGTAAGAGCTTCCCCAAGGCATACAGTCATAAAGCTGACAAAAGTCAATGACAAGGAAAAAATATTAAGGGCAGCAAGTCAGAAGAAAATAACTTACTAAGGAAACCCTATCAGACTTCCAGCAGATTTCTCAGCAAAAACCTTACTGGCTAGGAGAGAGTGGAATAATATATTCAAAATTCTGAAAAACAAAAACTTTCAGCCAAGAACATTCTATCCAGTAAAAATATCCTTCACATATGATGGAGAAATAAAAGCTTTCCCAGATAAATAAAAGCTAAGGGAGTTAATTGCCACAATTCCTGCCCACCACCAAGTAATGCTCAAGAAGGACGTCACACCTGAAAAAAAAAAAAAAAAAAGAAAGAGGTTACTCCTTGCCTTGAGCAAGGAGATAAATAGGTAGACAAAACCAGAAAATTGCAGGTTAGCAAATGCTTAATTATAACACAAAAGATAAAGGGAAGGAAAACATCAAAAATAAACATAATCTTTTCATTTTAATCATAAACTCACAACACAAGATGGAATAAGTCATGACAGCAAGAACTTAGAAGGGGAAGAAGAAAGGGATGGAATTGACTTAGTCTAAGGAAATAAGAGGCTATCATAAAATGGATTATCTCATGAAGGAGATTTTGCATACAAACCACATGGTAACCACTAAACTAATAATCAGAACAGAGACACAAGTGATAAATAAGGAGAAAACTGAGAAAACCATCATAGAGAACTACCAAACTGAATTGGAAGTCTGAAGTACATGGGATGAGAAACAAGGGAAATGCAGAAGAACCAGAAAGTGAGTGATAAAATGGCAGTATTAAACCTTCATATAGCAATAATCACTCTAAATGTAAATGGATTGAATTCTCCAATCAAGAGACACAGAGTGGCTGGAAGAATTAAAAACAAGACCCACCAACATGCTGCCTCCAGGAAATACCTCTCAGTTCTAAAGAAAGAGCTGAGGTCTAAAGAGGCTCAGTGTGGAGGAATGGAGGACAATATTCCAAGATAACGGCAAACCAAAAAAAGCAGGTGTTGCCGTACTTATACCAGACAAAGCAGAATTCAAGATAAAACAGATAATGAGAAATAAAGAGGGGCAGTGTAAAATGATCAAAGGGACACTCCCCAAAGAAAACATAACACTTATAAATATCTATGCAGCAAACACAAGAGCACCAAAGCAACTATTAACAAACCTGAAAGGAGATATTAATAACAACACAATAATAGTAGGGGACCATAACACTTCACAACATCAATGGATAGGTCATCCAGACAGAAAGTCAACAAGGAAATAGTGGATTTAAACAAAAAACTAGACCAGATGGATTTAATAGATATATGTAGAATACTCCATCTGAAAACAGCAGAATACACATTCTTCTCAAGGGCACACAGAACATTCTCAAAGATAGACCATATGTTGGGAAACAAGGCAAGCCTCAATAAATTTAAGAAGATTGAATTCATACTAATCATGTTTTCTGACCATAATGCTATGAAACTAGAAATAACTACAAGGAAAAAGCCAGGAAAGTGACAAATGTGTGGAGACTAAACAACATGCTACTTAACAACAAATGGATCATTGAAGAAATTAAGGAAGAAATAAAACATATCTGAAGACAAATTAAAATGAAAATGCACCATACCAACTCACATGAGGTACAGCAAAAGCAGTCCTAAGAGGGGAATTCATAGCAATACAGGCCCACCTTTACAAACAAGAAAATTCTCAAATACATAATCATAAACTACACCTAACAGAATAAGAAAAAGAAGAACCAACAAAGCCCAAAGTCAGCAGAAGGAGGGAAATAATAAAAATCAGAGCAGAAATAAGTGAAATTGAAACAAAACAAAACAAAAAAAAGTAGAAAGGATCAATGAAACAAAGAGCTAGTTCTTTGAGAAGATAAATGAAATTGACAAATCCATAGCCAGACTCCCTAAGGAAAAAAGAGAGAAAGCTTAAATAAATAAAATTAGAAATGAAAGAGGAGAAATTACAATGAATATCACAGAAATACAAAGGATTATAAGAGAATACTATGAAAAACTATATGCCAACAAATTGGACAGTCTAGAAGAAATGGATAAATTCTTAGACTCACACAAACTCCCAAAACTGAATCAAGAAGAAATAGAGAATCTGCATAGACCAATGTCAGTAATCCAACACCTCTGAAAAAACACAAATCCAGGACCTGATGGCTTCTCTGGAGATTTCTACCAAACATTCAAAGAAGATTTAATACCTATCCTTCTCAATCTATTTCAAAATGCTGAAGAACACATTTTACAAGGACAATATCACCCTGATCCCAAAACCAGACAAGGACAACACAAGTACAGGAAATTACAGGCCTATATTGCTGATGAACATCAATGCAAAAATCCTCAACAAAATATCGGCAAACTGAATATAGCAATACATTAAAAAGATCATGCACCATGATCAAGTGGGGTTCATATCAGGGATGCAGGGATGTTTCAACATCTGCAAATAATCAATGTGATACAACACATTAACAAAATGAGGAATAAAAACCACATGATAATCTCAATTTATGCAGAAAATGCATTTGACAACATCCAACATCCATGTATGATAAAAACTCTCAGTAAACTTGGTATAGACGGAAAGTACCTCAACATAATAAAGGCCTCAAATGACAAACCCACAGCCAAGTTCATACTCAATGGGGAAAAACTGAAAGGCATCCCTCTGAGAACAGGAACAAGACAAGGGTGCCTATTCTCACCACTTCTGTTCTACATAGTACTGGAGGTTTTGGCCAGAGCAATTAGTCAAGAAAAAGAAATAAAAGGAATCCAAATAGGCAATGAAGAAGTGAAACTTTTGTTGTTTGCAGAGGACTTATTTTATGTATAGAAAACCCTAAAGAATCCATTGGAAAATGATTAGAAATAATCAACAACTACAGCAAAGTTTCAGGATACAAATCAGCTTACAAAAATCAATTGCATTTCTATACTCAAGTAAGGAACCAACAGAAAGAGAACTCAAGAATACAATCGCATTTACAATTGCAACACGCAGAATAAAATATCTAGGAACAAATTTAACCGAGGAGGTGAATGACCAATACAATGAAAACTATGAGACTTTATTGAAAGAAATTGATGATGACATAAAGAAATGGAAAGATATTCCATGTATATGGATTGGAAGAAGAAATATAGTTAAAATGTCCATACTACCTAAAGCTATCTAGAGATTCAACACAATCCCAATCAGAATCCCAATGATATTCTTCACAGAAATGGAACACAGAATCCTAAAATTCATACAGGGCAACAAAAGGCCAAGAGTAGATAAAGCAATCCTGAGAAAAAACGAACAAAGCTGGATGCATCACGATCCTTGACTTTGAAATGTACTACAAGGCTATAGTCATCAAAACAGCATGGTTTTGGTACAAAAACAGGCACACAGATCAATGGAATAGAATTGAAAGTCCAGAAATAAATTACACATTTACGGACAGCTAATCTTTGACAAAGGTGCTAAGAACATACAATGGAGAAAGGAAAGTCTCTTCAATAAATGCTGTTTGAAAACTGTACAGCCACATCCAAAAGGATGAAAGTAGACCATTATCTTTCCCCATACACAAAAATTAACTCAAAATGGATCAAAGACTTGAAGGTAAGACCTGAAATCATTAATCTCCTGGAAGAAAATGTACGCAGTACACTCTTTGACCTCAGTCTTAGAATGACCTTTTCAAATACAATATCTACTTGGAAGGGAACCAAAAGAAAAAATAAACAAGTTGGACTTCATCAGACTAAAGAGCTTCTGCAAGGCAAAGGAAACCAGGAATAAAACGAAAAGAAAACACACCAACTGGGAGAAAATATTTGAAAATAATCTATCTGACAAGAGGTTAATCTCTAAAATATATAAACAACTCACACAACCCAATAACAAAAACCAAAACAACTCAATCAAAAAATGGGCAGAGGATATGAACAGACATTTGTCCAAAGAAGATATATAGATGGCCAACATGCACATGAAAAGATGTTCAATATCACTGATCATCAGGGCAATGCAAATCAAAACTACATTAAGATATCACCTTACACCAATTAGAATGCTCATAATAACCAAGACAAAAAAATAACAAATGTTGGAGAGGATGTGGAGAAAAGGGAACCCTCATACACTGATGATGGGAATGCAAACTGGTGCAGCCACTGTGGAAAACAGTATGGAGATTCCTCAAAAAACTAAAAATAGAAATACCATATGACCCAGCTATCCTGATATTGGGTATCTTCCCAAAGAACTTGAAATCAACAATTCAAAGAGACTTATGCACCTCCATGTTCATTGCAGCATTATTCACAATCGCCAAGAAGTGGAAGCAAGCCAAGTGCCCATCGACTGATGACTAGATAAAGAAGATGTGGTACATATATACAATGAGAACACCTCTCATCCATAAAAAAGACAGACTTTTCCCATTCTCAACAACATGGATGGACCTTGAGGGTATTAAGTTAAGTGAAATAAGCCGGACAGAGAATGACAAACACTGCATGATTTCACTCATATGTGGAAGATAAACTAACACCCAGACAAAGAGAACAGTTCAGTGGTTACCAGACAGAAGGGGGTGGGGGATGGGGACAAGGAGTGAAGGGGTACATTTATATGGTTACTGACAAATAATAATGTACAAGTGAAATATCACAATGTTATATACTATTATGACCTCAACAAAATTAAAAAAATAGAACAAAACTTAGTAAAATAAGGATAACTACTGTTAAAAAGCTGTCCCAGTGGTATAGTGTTTAGGGTTACGTACCCCATTTTGATGGCCCGGGGTATATGGGTTCGGATTCTGACTGTGGACCTATGCACTGCTCATCAAGCCATGTGGTGTTTCATCCCACATACAAAAAAAAATAGAGGAAGATTGGCATAGATGTTAGCTCAGGGCCAATCTTCCTCACAACAAAATAAACAAACAAAATGATAGTAACGTCTTAAGATAATTACTTGCTGAAACCTAGAAATAGAGAGAAACATTATTTTCATAATACTGTAACAAAGGAAAAAATTTTGAATGCTACCCACTACGAGAGAGGAAAAGTAAAGAAACTCATATAGAAAGTGAAGCGAACTCAATGTTTTTCCTTCATTTTTGAAAAATGTTGAATTTTTTATAGAGCGGAAGAAATCTTCATTACAATATATTTTCAATCAACAAATGAAAGCCTTCAACTCACTGGAAAGATAGGCTTACTGAGCTATATTAATCTTGTGAGTGATTCTTTGAATTTTTGCATCATTAATCCTGTGTTTTTGATATCTATTCTGTCTATTATTCTACTGCAGTGTTGAAAACACCACTCAACATATTTCATGTGCTTCACAATCTATAAAGATAATTACTCTTCCAAAACTCTTTTACCAAAGAAAAATACGCTAACATATCTGGATATTTTTCAGTCAAGAAGGGACTTCAGGTGGCATCAATTCTTTTATCATTAAGAAGATTTTTTTAACGCCAATTTTCATTATTTTGTTAGAATAAGAAGCATTTTTGATATGGCTAAATAGTAACTATTACTTTTTTATATATAAGTGGATAGGATTATATAAAATATTTGCCAATGTTTCTGATTTGAGTATAAAAATGTAACTCTTTTTATCAATAATGTTTTTGTTCAGTTTGTGATCAGATATGGAGAAAGCCTTTTATAAGAGTGAGAACTATCATTTGGTATTCTTGATGATAGGACATACTATAAATTTATAGATTATAAGAATCATGAATATTATAAATTAAAACCTTTCAACCCCAGTTTAATAACATAAATAGCTAGGTAAATTAATAATTTGGCCACTGACATAGAATATGAATTATCCTGTTTGTTGCATAATCTAAATGTTGTCTTTTAAATTATGTAAATACCTATGTATGTCTTATTCATATGTCTACTTTCAAATTGAAATTGACATTCTACCTATCTCAAATAATGCCATCAGCAATATATTAATTGCTGTATCATTATGATTGGAGAAATAAAGTAGTTTTCTTTCAAAAGAGGTATGGTCAAAGAAGTTCAAGAAGGGAGAGGACACTTTTTAAAGATTTGCTTTGCATTTATCCATATTTCTTGAGAACAAGAGTGGAATGAAGTATCCACATATGAATATGAAAACTGGATAACTTTTTCATCATACGACATTATATTTTACTATTTATGCTGGATGGTATTGTAGAATCTCAGAGTAAAGTGGTAAAGAGACACAATTCCAGCCCTCATTCAATGAGGAAATGGCACAATAGATAATCATGATGCAGTTTTTTGGCTCTGTAATTGTAGAAGGGAGAAGAGACAGTGAATGGCATACCATGTTTGTAGCATGCAGACATTTGTTTAAATTTAAAAATTATCTGATGGAAAGATTAACCATTCTGCTGAGATTATTTCAACTTAATAAAAGAAACTCATTCTAATCACCAGTGATGACTGCATGTCAAAGAATGCTTTAGCTTTGCTAACATCCACTGCCAATCTTCCTCTTTTTGTATGTGAACTGCCAAAACAACATGGCCACTGACAGAGAAGTGGTGTAGGCCCATGCCTTGGAACATAACCTGGGCTGCCAAACCAGAGCACTCTGAACTTTTAACTATTAGGCCACCAGGGCTGGCTCTCAAAGTGGTAATCTTGATAACCCCTATCCATATACTAGTTAGTAGTGATGGTCATCCTATAAATTTATTTAGATTGTTAACCAGCCTGAGAAAATACATAATAGTTCCACTTCCATTTAAATGTGTTTATTTCAGGGAAATTTTCTTGAATAATAAAATCTACAGCATTAATATTGACTGCTTATATGGAAAATGCATTAACAGAACCAGTGGACACCCACACACGTGCACATATATACATATATACATATGTGTGTATGCATATAACTGATGTGTATTAATCATTAGATGGTTGCTGAGGTAATCAAGATTAGAAGGGCCAGCATCTAAAAGATGAAGAAATCACAGAATGAAGAGCTGACATTCTGTGGTAGCTTTCTCCCAGGGCTTGACAGTACCAACCATGGGGCAAAACTTTGCAACTCACGTTTTGCCCAGGAAACAAGCTGCTTATATTTTTGGATTTAAAGTCTTGATCTTACTATTTGTCCGTTTGCTTCTCTTCTCTTTCCTCTTTTCAACCAATCAATTGTTCCACTTGTTTGTTATGCATATTTTAATATTGTTTATTGGTTACTGTATTAGTTTCCTGTGTGTGCTGTAACAAATTTTCAGAAACTTGTTAGCTAAAAACAGCAGAAATTTATTCTCTCACATCTCTGAAGGTCAGAAGTCTGAAATCACTTTCACTGAGTTGAGATCAAGGACCCACAGGGCTTTGGTCCTTTGGGAGGTGGGAGAGGAGGGTTAATTCATTCCTTGTCTCTTCCAGCTTCCGGTGGCTGTTGGCATTCTTTGACCTATAGCTGCATCACTCCACTCTCTGCCTCAGTGGTCACATTGCCTCCTCATTTCCTTTGTATGATATCTCCCCCTGCCTCTCTCTTATAAAGATACGTGTATTCGGATTTAGGGTCTGCTCACGTAATCCAGGTTAATCTCTCCATGTCAAAATGCTTATTTTAGTCACATCTTCAAGGAGTTCATTTCCTTATAAGGTAATATTTATAAGTTCTAGGGATCAGGATCTGATATTTTTGGGTGGCCACCACTGAGCCTACTATAGTTATCCAAGATATAACATACATCTATGATTTAGAAGAGCCTACTAAAAATTAAAACTTTCAAAATATATATGGATCCCCTAACTCTTTAATGGTACATTAAAAGAAACACATCCCACTTGTTGAGGAAATTCCACTTCTGACTTCTAAAGAGTTAAAGTCTATTAGATTTGCCTGTCTAACTGAAAAGAACAAGAACTACAAACATAAAACAAAATACTTGATACAATGCTTTTCGAGACACTAGTCATATCTTGCAATAAGGAATGATGATCCCTGAGACATTTGGGGAAACAAACAATGTATATGTTACAATTGTTTCAGCTTATTAGGCTGTGAGATAGGAGGAGGAATTGAGGCAGATCCCAGCATACTCTCTAAGTTGAAGAGGTGATGCTGAGAGTCAAGGACTCCAAGGCACCAAGAGGTCACAGGACAATGCTCTGATTCTGATCAGAGAGAGCTACCCTGAGAAGGAACCCCAGACAGATGCCAAGTGGATCACCCAAGAATTCAGAAGAATGGTACTCAATGTGTGCATGGGAGAAAACTATGCATGGCTGCGGAGTGGGGACAATTAGAGCAGTGGATTTTATCCTTCATGTCTTTACAATCTTGGTAGACTTTCACCACTAACTTTTTTCTCTTCAGCCATGAGACATCTCTGCAGCATCTATGCTTTTACTTTCTCAGGACCCCTATACCCCAGTTTCTAATTGGTAAATATCTCTGGTATGAAAAGCAGAAATTGAGCTTACCTTAGTGTATGCATAAACTTATTTGTATGATTATCAAGAAAAGAAGAAGCATCGTAATTTTCTCTGAGACTGAATTCATTGATGTGAATCAACTATTTTTAACTCAGTGTGCTAGCTTCAGCCACTGGGACCCAATGATAGACTATTTAAAAGACGAGTAAGTAGACAACACTTGTAATAATATCATAGGCCAAAAACTCCAAATATCAAGGAATAGTAATGGTGGTGTTGAGTCATTATAAGTGGCCTGCCCACCAACCACATGGTCATGTCATCCTCAAAGTTCCCGTAATAGCCTTTATCAAATTCTTAAGAAATTCATTGATACAATAATGGCTACAATGATTGAAAAATGCCTCAGGTATCATTGTCTGAAAAATAGGAATACTGGAAAAAAGATATTGAAGATGAAGTTTGCTCCCTGATTAAGATGATGAAGTGACAGAGAGCAAGAAGTAATATTTAGCTTCCATAGATCAAGTGAATAGGGATCCCATACCAGGTAGCTGTGTGGTGTGATAATAAGAGTGTTCCGGCCACAGGGATATTTTATATGTGTGAATTGTTTGTAATTTCTAAAACCAAAGTAGATTTCCTTTCTGTTATCACCCTCCATGGTTAACAATATGGATATCTTCATCAAGACAGTTCAGGGTGACTTTCCTAATACAAATTTGTTATTTGTTAATTACATACCAGCCCCTGCTCCAGGGTGAGATGAAGATATTCCTTTTGATCACTTTATCACAAGTGTGTGTGAGTATTATCACAATACTATACTCATACAGGGTGTATTATCTCAATACATCCGTAAAGACATAGAAACATTTGCAAAGATAAATAGTACAAATCTCAGAAGAATGTGTGAATAAGACCCACTAAGGAAGATGTGCTTTTTTAATGCAACAAGTGTAAACATGACCTTTTGCTAAGCATATATTTAGCTCAAAATATCGTGACGTTATTGCAATTCTTTCTTAGCATAAAAAAAAAATGTGTGGGTGTGTGTACAAAACTTACATCCCATAGGATATCTTTTCAGTGAAGAAAACTGGAAATTCTTGATATTCAAGTTTATGATACCAAGACTTGGTAGAAGTTTTGAAGTTCAAATTTGTCTTTATCATGGGCCAGGTAAAATTCTGGGCATGACTTTCTTCCCCAGTAATTTCTGCAAGTCTAAAGGCTAGAGCCTGGATTTTCTGTTGCTCTGGTGGGACTCCTGTCTCCCACATCCTCTCTAAGAATTATGGAGACAATCTATGTTGTCATTCTAATAGTAAATCTGTGAGGATGCGACTCAAAATTGTACAGGTTTTCACTTCTTCCTAGATGATTCTGATGTTGACTATACTTGGGGACAAATGGATTAGGGAGAAAGTGGAAAGTAACAGAAAATATTCAAAGGCCACACCCTAAGGAACTTCAACATTCATTTCCAGTAGAAGATTTCAGCTCAGCAAACGAAATAGTTTAGGACAAACTAATAAAGTAGGAGAAATAATTGTGGTCTATATTGTGAGGAGCTGAATGCGAAGAACATTTCAAAATCCAGAGGTTGGTCAAATACTTGGAATGTCGCTAAAGAAGCCAAGTAAAGTGAAGAATGGAAAATGTCAGTTGGGCTTGATGACTTGCACAATGTCGTTTTCAGTGAAGTAGTGGAGAAGAAAGAAAAAATAACGTAATTTCAAGAGGAAGCCCCGTGGGGTGTGTAAGGAAGAGAAAATGTTAGGTATTCGCTCAATTGTTATTGAAGGGAAATTAAAATTGTATGCGAAGATATTTATATGTTTGAAAGCCTAACCTTCTAGACCGAAATGCTTCTATTTTGTTTCAAATGATCCCCTACCTCAAAATGCTTTATATCAGTTACCGGAAACCTCTCATCAGTAACACAATCTGTTAATAGAAGAAAATTGTTATGAAATCTAAGCATAACAGTTGTAGATTTAGCTGAGAGATGATAGCAGATGTCTAATGTAAAGTCTATTCTAATTTACCTGAAAAAATTGCAGTTCTGTTTTATATAGATAAAATGTTTTATTAAACAACCAGCAATTTCATTAAAAGCAAGGAGGAAAACACATTATGGTATTCTAAAAGCAAGCCAAGGAAATACTAAGCAGAGTGATGAAGAGTATGATTGCGGTAAAAGTAAATAACGAAGACTAGAAAAAAACAGCCAAAACATTTTTAATTTATAACAAATATTGTATCAACCTTTTCTCTCTTTTTTTTTTTTTTTGGTGAGGAAGATTGGGTCTGAGCTAACAGCTATTGCCAATCTTCCTTTCTTTTTTTGCTTGAGGAAGATTTTTCCTGAGCTAGCATCTATGCCAGTCTTCTGTTTTGTAAGTGGGTTACCCCCACAGCATTGCTTGATAAGCAGCGTGTAAGTCCATGCTTGGGGTCCAAACTGGTGAATCCCAGGCTGCCGAAGTGGAGTGTGCAAACTTATCCACTATGCCACCAGGCTGGTCCCCCAACATTTTCTTAAAAATGTAATTCTGCAGCCACTTTGACATAAAGAAAGTTAATATGAGAATATTCAAAGTAAAATGTAGTCTGCCAACTACAGTTTAAATGGAAAGAAAGCGTACTCACAGGTGTATATTTTTAAACCTAACCATTTAGAATACGTATTCATCAGAACTAATTCGGCCAACTCCAATCGCATCTTATATTAAGTTCAGAAGCTCTGGCAATTTCTGCCCTTATTATGAGGAAAGAACAATCCCAGGAGAAAGCCTTGTCATTCTCCCAGTAATGAGTTTAATATGACATTTGGGAGAGTGCTTTCCTGTGACTAGCATAGTAGCAATGTTAATTTTTACATTTTAAAAGATGCCTCAAAACACATGCAGTAAGAATGGTTTCAGACAGGGATTCATTTTCCTACCCATTGCAATTTGAATGTGAGTTAAATTCTAAATTACAGTAATTGTGAACTGTTTTCATGTTACTATAAGGTTTCAAATTGTAGGCTTAGTCTTATTCTGGAAGCAGAATCTCATCAATAGAAAATGATTTTTCAAAACTGTTATTATTGATATTTAGTCCCAGATATTTCCTCACTATGGAGGGCAAATTCCAATGACTGCGCATTAAATCAGAAGTATTAAAATGAACACAATTTCTGTAGTTCAATCACAGCGAGAGAAAGAAGAATTTCTGTTAGTTCAACCTTTTTAAGCTACTATGTCTAGTTTTGGAACTGAAACTTGTAGGAATCTGTGCTTAAGGACACCTCGAAGAAAACAAAACAGAAGACTACTTTCATACAGTTTATTTCTAATCAGTATTATTTATTGTATTTTCCATACTACAGTTCTTTCGTGAAGCTGTCATTTCATAAAACAAAAATGACACTATGTAGTGTCAAAGCAAAAACTGCACCAGACAGAGTTGAATAGGTCAAGAAGATTTTATTGGAGGTGCTTGCAACAGCTGAGGGACAACATAGCACAGTCTGAACTCAACTCCTTGAAAAAACGAGCAGCGGTGTTTTTAAGAGCAGAATTAGGGGAAATCTTAGGTGATCTGTGTTTGCTAATTGGCCCTACCCAAAGGTAAGTAAACTTTCTCCTATCTTCACGACAGCGGAGAGTTTTACATCTCTGAGCAAAAGTCGCTCTGAAGTTAGGCTCTTACTATCCCATGGAGACCAGGAGAAACGGATGCTAGCATCCTTGATGATGACATTTCAAAGGCATGGTTCCCAGGTCCTAGAGAAAGATAGTCCTGGGGTGTAAAACTGGTGAGAGACTTTTTCCAAATGATTTATGGCTCAAAGAAGTGGAGAAAGAATTTGCAATTACAAGTTTTCTTAAGTAAATGCTCTGAGCAAAGAAAGAGGAGGGACCTCTGTGGTTAGGCTGTATGGATTCTGTAAGGGCTAGGGTAGGAGGACGTTCATGGACCTAGAGGCAGGAAGAAGTCTCTCTGAAGTTTAGTCAGCTTAGGAACATATTTAGGTTATGTTGGTCAGTACTTTTTTCAAATTTATTTCTAGACTGTTTTTTAGAGCAGTTTTAGGTTCACCACAAAATTGAGTACACAGAGATTTCCCATATACCCTCTGTCCACACACATTCATGGCCTTTCTCTCTTTTTTAAAAATATTATTTATTTATTTATTTTGAGGAGAATTAGCCCTGAGCCAAGATCTGCTACCAAACCTCGTCTTTTTCCTGAGGAAGACTAGCCCCAAGCTAACATCTGTGCCTATCTTCCTCTACTTGATGTGGGACACCTGCCACAGCATGGCTTGACAAGCGGTGAGTGCATAGGTCTGCACCCAGGGTTCCGGACCAGCAAACCCCGGGCCGCCAAAGCAGAACATGCACACTTTACCCCTGTGCCACCGGGCCAGTCATGGTCTTTCTCATTATCAACACATTATTTCTTGTGTGGATTATTAAGAGCCTCAAAACTTGTCTCCACACTTTCACCTTTGCTCATTTACACCTATTTTCAAAAAAAAAAAAGCCAGAGTGACTTGTTAAAGCTAAAACTAGATCGTATCGTTTATCTAATCAAAACTTCTAATAGTTCTCCGTTTCTCTCGAATTAAAACCCACAGTACTTACAATGAATACACTTTGTACCAACTGTTGTTTCTGCTTCTGGGTGCCCTTCCCCGGCATGTACCCATTGCTGCCTGCATCATTTTCCAGTTTTTGCTCAATTGTGTCCTTTTTAATCGGGCTTACTTAGAACATTCCATTTTAAATTATGCTCCTCCAGAATTCCTGATTTTTTTTATTTTGACTTTTCCTACTCTTTAGCATACTACATGCTTCAGATTTTATGTTCCTTTAAGCACTTAAAATACTGTGGCTCAAAACATAGAGCGTTAGGTCTTAATGTCTATCTCCAGCTTTACCAATTCTTGTAACTTACCCTCGGATTTACCATCTTTAAACATTTTTTATTGACTTTTTGTCATGAAAGATGAGCATATTAACAAATAGACTTCCAAGTCCACTTTCGCGAACAAAAAAATTTCACTTATGGTAAATAACTTAATTTGTTATATATTGTACTCATATTTTACTGTACGATAAGCAATATCTTAATCCTTTAAACATAGTTTATTAAAATGCATTTAATTGTTTTTTTTTAATTTTTTTTTGAAAGATTGGCACCTGAGCTAACAACTGTTGCCCATCTTCTTTTTTTCTTTTCCTGCTTTTTCTCCCCAAATCCCCTACAGTACATAGTTGTATATTTTAGTTGTGGGTCCTTCTAGTTGTGGCATGTGGCACGCTGCCTCAACCTGGCCTAATGAGTGGTGCCATGTCCGTGTCCAGGATCTGAACCGGTGAAACCCTGGGCTGCTAAAGCGGAGCACGCAAACTTAACCACTCGGCCACGGGGCCAGCCCCAAATGCATTTAATTCTTAATCGAAATCATTTCAATCACACATCTTTCATTCCTAATTACTTTTCATTTATCAGTTTAGACAAATTCCATTACTAAGAAATGAAATGTTTTACAGTACCTTTATACTGCTTGAGTTTGTTCTTCTTTTATATTTTAAAGAATAAATAAGTTCAAATTTCTTCAGTTACTATTTTCTTCAGGATATCGTAATATGTGATTTCTCTTTCACTCAGTTACCTAGTATGTTTAGAACTTGAAGTCTGGTACTTTTATTAAGATATGCCTTTTTGTTTGTCAATTTACATCATTTTTCCATAGGACAAGTTATCTTTAAATGAGTATATTCAGAAATATTTTTTATACATGAATGATATTTCTTTTCATATGAAAACTTTTACTTGCTGTGTTTTCTTCTTCTTTACATATATATTGCATTCTATTGCTCCTTATCCATTTTCACCCATGCCTTTCTTTTGATATTTGTGTCTGTTATTTTTGATTTGTTTTCATGTGATATTTAGATGTCTATCTTTCATTTATATTATTCCTCTCTTGAGAGATATTTGTACATTTTATTGCATCTAATATGCATTTCATACTTACAGTTTATTTTTCTCTTATACTATTTTGTCAATAGTTAACTCACATTTCATTTCCTCCTGTTAATTTATCATTTATTTGATTGGATGTATACTTTTTAATGTCAAAGTCTAATTGCTTTGAGATCTTGGAGAAACATATCTGAAATTTTACGGTCATTCCTGGATTATGTTTCTGTGGCTTATTTTACACATGTTTTTTTTTTTTTCTTTTTTACCTATATTTGGGTAACATCTACTCATAAGTCCTTTGGGTCCTTTGGTCACTTTCATTTCTGAATAGATAGGTCCATCAACTATGCGATGAAGAATGATGTGGAGAGAAGTGGAAAGAAAATGCTAAGTAAGCTGATAGCAAGTTTTGAGTATATTTCAAAACACTTTTTCACAGAAAACTATTTTGACTCTGACTTGGAAACATGCTTCCCCAAGTTATTTTTTATCTTTAACTTTTTCTTAAATATGTTGCCCAGAGAGCACTGTAAAATACAAAATGAAAAAATATATCATTATTGAGAGAGTAGATCTTAAAAGTTCTCATCAGAAAAATTTTTGTAACTACGTATGTTGACAGATGTTAGCTAGACTTATTGTGATCATTTCACAATATATGCAAAGGTTAAATCATTATATTGTACACCTGAAACTAATATAAAGTTATACGTTAATTATATCTCAATAAAAAAAAGCATTGGTTAGGTTACACAGCAGAAAAATATGATCCCCAATGGTTTAATGTGACAGTGGATATTTTACACTTATGTAAAGTGTCCTGTGAGGCAAAGATGCTGTGAGTCGTTCATGTAATGACTCAGTGATGCAAGGTGTTCATATTAGTTAAAATAACATTATTCTTCTGTTACTGTTTTTTGCATTCACATCTCATGAGCTGTTAATCAAAACACTTTACTGTAAAAGAAACATGCAAATTGTCCTCTAAATTTCTCAAATAAAAATATATCATTTGTGTCTACTACATTAATATTTACTACAATTTTTTTTCAAACAACAATAATAAAAATGCAAAGGTCATATTCTCAATATATGAAGAAAATTTCCTCTTTTTAATTGAAGTCTTTAAGCTTTGTGCAAAGCCCACTTTATTGTCTTATACTATTAACTCCATTACAAACTGGCCCTATTCCAAACAGCAGTTGTTAGGGACACTGACTAGATATCTGGCACTGGGAAATTGATTATTACTCTCATGATGTAATATTATAGAGGAGTTAAAGGATGAGTAAATGTTGATGAGATGAAAAAGGATGGGGGAAATATTAAAGAAACTCCTATATATTCTTGTTTGAAACCTGTTCAAAAGATAGATATGTTCATATATTTAACTATGATATTTTATCATATATTAGTATTTGTGTGTGAATGTTTTACTCAATATATCAGATAAATCTAAAAAATATGAATTGAATTATTTTCATATTGATCCATTGATCAAAACTAGTTAACTGTAATCGTCGCAAGACAATGTAACCCACACACGGTCTACTTTCTTCATAATAGGATGAAACTATGTTCGTAGAGAAATGATTAGAATTGAAATGTCGTTGCTTTTTCAAATAGATAATTTTAATGTTAATTTGACTGCACTTACTGATATAATTACATATATTGCTTCAAAAACTTAAAAATAACTACTCTTTAACACTGACAAACCTTGTGATTAAGAATGTAGTTTATAAAAACAAAGGTAGGGAGTATTAGGAAAAATATAAAATATACTTACTCATATGCTTCATCTCTTTCATTGCTCTTGGCTAATAATTATGTAAAACTCCATAGTCCATGTCAGCAGCATTATGCCTTGCACAGTATTGCATAAGATGGAGTTTAGGATTTTCTTTTAATTTCTGAAAATGGGTGTTTGAGTGGTGCCAACAAAAGAAGGTTGTATACATTTGCACACTTTATAACAATTCTATTAAACCTTGAAAAAAGGGTAAAACTTTTGCTTCTAAATTTCTGGCCATTTCTGTGATTTATGTATTGAATTGTATAGAATAATATAAATGTATTATATTGTTAAGTAGTGAAAAAACAGGAAACTTTTAACAAATTATATGCTACATTATACGAGATTGAGATTTTAGTAAAGGTATATGCAAGTTAAAAAATATAAACATGATATTTGATGAAACAATACTTTCTTTTGCCCAGTTGTTAACATATCCAGTAACTGATAAGGCATCCTGCACTTCACCCAAGCAATGTTTTTCTAAATTAATATATATTTCAAAAATGTGTAAAGCAACATTAAATATGATTTAAGAGGACATACAGTTGTAGTCAAAGTATTAAAAAACAGGTAGAAATCAGAAACATCAAAGTTAAGAGAACGGTTTTCTCTGAGAAAAAGGTTTAGGAAATAAATTGATAAATGGAAATATTGGGGCTTCAGTTATTCCATAATGCTTGTTTCTTAATAAAAAAGATTAAAATTATTGATATGATATCATATAATTGAGGGATTGATACATGACTTTTTAAAATATTTTTGTTTCATTTTTTGGTTGATAGGCCATAGTAAAAATTTTAAAAATAACACACCAACATTTAGAGGTCTACTTACAATTGTTTAGCACTCAGATTTGGCATGACAACCATAGAGAAGGCATTCATTTTCCTTCATAATACTTCATGACTTTTTTCATCTCAGAAAGTAGAAAACAAGGTTTAGAATAATATATCATGCTCAAGAAGTAAGTTTGAATACAACTATGTCAAGAATTTAATGATATTCTTGCTCTTCCAACTAAATGAACCTATTTGCCTAAAGAAGGCAGAGCATTCAATTCAATATTAATTCAATCCTTAAAATTGAGTCACAGAGAAAGAAAAATGAATGACAGATGAGCCTTTCACTCCAAAAGTTACAAGTTTCAAAATCAAAAGTCCCATGGATGTTGTTGAAGATTTAAAATATAAGTGTAATTTTCTCAATTTGAGTCTCAAAGCAATCACTATATTCACTTTATAAAAGGGTAGTAAATTCCAATTTGTGTGTGTCTGTGTGTGATTTCTGTATCTGTTATATAGTGTTTAAGAGAGCAAAATTTTCATCTACAAGGTTTCATAATTCCTTTGGGCTTATGTTTATGTGAATATATATGAAATATCTAAGAGCATTCTATGTGAAAGGAAAATTACAAGAATCGAAACCTGGGTTTCATAAACTGTAGCATTTACTGTTTCTCTAATATACAGAAAGCTTTCTCGAATACTCTTCAAAGCAAAGAAATTCCTTGCATGGCAAGACTAAAGACACAATTTATGACCATAGTTAAATGTTCAAAAGGGGCTAAAATGAAAGCTAAAAACCTTCTCAACCTATTAACTTCAAGGTTTCTCCAAACCAAAGATTCTTCACTGATATTTTTCAGATGATCTTTTTTTTATATACATATTCTGATTCCAGATACATTTTCTTTTGCTCCAAAATATGGACACTCTTCTTAGAAAGGGAATGTGCACATGTGAAAATCAATTCTTTCCTTTCTCAATGATTTTATTAAAGCCGGATTGAAGGTAACACTGCTGAGTGGCTTGCCTTATATTTACCAATAAGAAAATCTACCTAAATTAAATGAGAAAAACCATCACTAGCTGGGTTCAAATGACGTCTCTCTAAGAACAGGACTGCTTAGTTACAAACCCGAAAGACTTCAATTGGCAGATGGCCTTCCTAAAACTGCTCTCCATCCACTTACTGTATCTTTTCCTCAGTGTCCCACCCATCTCTTTACTCAGAATTTCCCATTCCTCATTCCTGATCTCATAAAGACAAGCTTGAGAGTGTCATAGATTTCCAGATAGTCTATATGATCCATAAAAATTGAGGTAACTTTACTCCTCCTTTTCTGATATGTACTATCTGATTTCTTTCTCCCCTCTAATTATATTAACCAATACCTCAAATTCAATGATAAGGGATACAATGGAAATCTTTGACTTAGTAATGCTATCTGTAATATTTTCCTTTTAAGTAGGATGATGGTTTTTGGACTTAAGTGTGAATATTTTAATGTTTTTAAATGAAACTTTGATTTCTAATTTATAAGTTGATTTTAAACAAAATGTATTTAATTTTACTTAAGTTCTCTTCAACAAGAATGAAATTACTCATGTGATTTTCAGTCTGAACCTTAGTAATATAGTAGTTATATTAACTGACATGCTAATATTGAACATCTTTGCATTTTCTGGCATGAATCACACATGGTAAAGATGCATAAGTTTTTATATGCTTTGCATTCTGTTTGCTAATATATACCTTGGATTTTGTATAGTTATTTATAAGTAAGTTTAGGTTATATTTTTTTGTTCAAAGATTATAACCGATTAATGTCAATAATATGCTTGCTGCATAAAAAGAATTTAGAACATTTTGAGTAGCATGATGTCTCTGATCTTTGCAAAGATGTTACACGTGTGGTCTTTTTCCAGAATAACAGTTTGAGAGTAATTATTATCTACATAGAAGAACTATGAAAATATGACCCATAATGAGGAGAAAAACAAATTAATCAAATCTGGCCTACAAATGACCCAGATGATAGGATTAGTAAGCAAGACTATTACAACAATTATTATTAGCATTGCATTTCATATGTCCAAGAAGATACAGGAAATATTGAGCATGCTAAAAGAAATATGGAAGCAATAAAAAACGTCCCAAATCAAACTTCTAGAGATAAAAAGTACAATATCCAAGGTGGAAAGTAGGAAAAAGACATAACAATTGATCCTAATGTGCAAACTTTAATTGTCTCTGCATCAAGAGAAAGATGGCTATCGGAGACATTCTTAGGAAAGCTGGTGAAATTTTAATATGGACCAGGTACTAGATAATTTCAGTTATTGTTATTGTTTTTATTGTTATTGTTATTATTTTCAGAAATGATGATGTTATTACAATTTATGTAGGAAATAAACCTTATTCTTAAGAGATACATACTCAAGCCTAAAATAATACACTACATGGGTTTAACAAAAGATTATGCATCACAGGAGAAAAAGATAGTAAATTTTAAAACATAGAAATGGAAACCAAAGTGAAACACAGAAGGAAAAAAACTCAAAAAATGTATCATCAGTGAATTGAGTAACAACTTCAGGCAACCTCAAAAAGTACAAACTGGAGTTACTTAAGGAGAAGAAAAAATGAGGTTAAAGTAGATATTTGAATAAACATGACTGAAAATTTTTAAATTTGATGAAAATAATATAAATAAACTGAAAATAAAAAAATATAGGGAACATAAAGAAATCAAGCCACAGTGTAGTCAATTAGCCTAAAGCCAATGGCACAGAGAAACCCTTAAAAGGAATCACACATGCGCATACACTCACACGAGCTCATACCATCCCTCAGTTCAGTCACCGCTCAGTTATCTGTCAGTGCAGGGAGCCTGTCCTGATGCATGCAGCACCGTCAATGGATGCCTAGGCCCACTGGTGGCTCTGAGCATTGCAGTCATGCAGGCCACACCTAGGCAGGTGGTGTCCCTACCACCACCAGCAGCCACTGAGCCCAAATAGCACACAGAAGAAGCATCTTTGAAGGAGGATCTACCCCTTCCACACCAGTGTTGGGGATTATTTACCCTCTCTCAGAGGTCAGGAATATCATTGAAAAGACTGCCAGCTTTGTGGCTAGAAAGAGACATGAACTTGGAGCTAAGATACAACAGAATCCAGATCAACAACCACACGTTCGACTTCCTGAACCCCAACAACACTTCCTACCGCCACAAAGTCAGCAAGTTCAAGGTGGGGAAGGTTCAGGAGCCCATGGCCGCCATCCCCAAGGTCATGCAGCAGCAGCAGCAGCAAGCCAACCAGCAGCAGCTGCCCCAGAAGGTCCAAGCCCTGGTCATCCAAGAGACCACAGCACTCAAAGAGCTCCCTCCTGAGTTTGATTTCATCACAGAACTGCCTCCATCTCAGCCTTCGACCTAGACACAGTGAAGCTGAAGCCTCAGTTTGTAGCCAGTTTCTGACCCAGCTGATCCAGAAAGAGAAGCTTAACTACCAGTTAGACCTCCTCTATCCATAGCACAACCTCTTCAACTACTTCACGAAGCTGGTGGAACATTATATACCAAGATCTTGAATCCACCTAAAGGCTTAATTGCAAAGCTCAAAAAAGGGTCTGAGAACCCCCGAGAAGTTTTGGACCAGGTATGTTACTGAGTGAAGTGGACCAAGTTCCAATGGCAGGAGAGAAAAAAGGAGGGGGAAGAGAAGGAGAAGGGGTGGGTAGCAGATCAATTGGCATGATTTCAAAGTGGTGGAAATGGTGGACTTCAAACACAATGAGCAAGGAAATTTCCCTCCCTCCATCACCCTGGAGAAGCTGGGGGCCCAAATCCTCATTCAGGAACTCAATGAGAAGTTTGGGGAGAGTAAGAAGGTCGAGAAGGAGGTCAAGTCTATTGATGAGGACAAGAAACAGAAGAAGGCAGAGGAGCCTCCTTCCCAGTTGGACCCGGACACAAAAGTGTAAGACTTGGATGAAGGTTCAGATCATGAAGAAAGGCAGAAAGTGCCCCTTACCCCCAAGGACATGCCTCCTGCCTCTGCCCCTGACTCCAGACCAAGTCATTTTATGGAAAGACTATGACCCCAAAGTTTCCACCTCCCTTCCTCCAGCCCTGCTCCAGATGAATATCTTGTGTCTCCCATCACTGGAGTAAAGATTCCTGCCAAAAAAATTCAGGAACCTATGTGCGTTGCACTACTTGACCTCCACTAGCTGAAGTAGCAAGATGGCTCCATTCACGGGAAGCAGAGTGGTAGTGAGGCATTTGCATCAAGCCTGGAAATCAAGAACAACTTGAAACAGTTGGCCAGGTAGGGTACTGAAATCTTTGGTGTAGAGGAAACAGACTTCCATAAGAAGATGCAGGAGAAGGAGATCCAGAAGCCAAAAGAATAGGAGACATGTGACAGCCACTCTGGCAGCATGGCTGGGACCCAGCAAGCAACCCAGGCCAACATCATCCTCTAGGAGCTGATCAGGCCATTCACAAGGCCAAGGGCCTGGTGCCGGAAGACGACACCAAAGAGAAGATTGGTCCTGGCAAGCCCAGTGAAATCTCCCAGAAGCCACGTCCTCTGTCTTCAGCCACCAGCATCCGCAGCTTCACATTATCCATTAGTGTGGTGCTTTGACCACCGGCAATGCCACCTCACGTCTACACCACGGTTGCTTCCACAGTATGGTCGTACCTTGGCTCTGGTATCAGTGGTCCAACTGCCCTCATGCCTAGTGCTCACCTCCATGCCACCCAACATCCATATGCCCAGGACCAACATGGTGCCCATGCCTCCCTCAACCCCTCCTATCATGGCACCCTGCCCAACCCCCATGATTATATTTACAAACTTTGTGCTTGCTCCACCTGTGGTACATGTCCCAGCTCCAGCCCTAACACTCCTAGTTCCCCCCGCCACCCTAACCCCTCCTATGGGAAATGAGCCTATCTGCAAGAAATTGAAAATACAGCACAGACTCATGCTTGAGGAGAAGTTCTTATGCATAAAAAAGGGTCCAGTGTCCATCAAATTCCAAGTGCCAATGTGCAGGATAAGATAGAACTGAAGGAAACTGAAGGGGTAGGTGCTGGTCTTCACCCTCCTGCTCACAGACCAAGTCTCTGTCATCAAGATGAAGACTCACGAAGCCATGGGCATGCCTACAGGGAAACAAGCTACAGTATGAGGACATCTTCATCAAGGATTTTGACTGGCTGGTTTACATGGCCAGTGGCAGTCATCCACCTGTTCTTAAGGGAGAGAGGCGAGAGGCACAGGTATAAGAAAGAAACCTGCTGTCAGGTCCCAGCCACTGCCATTTTGGCTCTCCTGCCCCTTACTCTCTGCCCCAGACCCAGGAGACCTCCCTGAGGCCTGGGGTCTTGCCTGCAGATTCGGTTGCCTCTTATTAAGTTTGGAAATTCAAATTGTCCTGCAGAGTTTCATTCCACCCACGTCCTTCTCAGACTGATAAGAGTAGCGCATGGATAATAGAGCTGTCTAAGCCACTCTCCTTTCCAGCAGTCTCTGGAATCCCTATGTATTAGGGTCTTGAACTGAGGCGATTCATTTCTTTGGGCAGCCCATTAGGAAATGAGAGCCCAGGGATGTCTTTCAGGATAATGTCTTAAAAAACAAAGTTCAACCAAGTGAATTTGAAGTCTAATTGGCTTTATTAAGTGATTCTTGAATCAATCAGCATCCAGCAAGTAGATACTCTGAGGAGTTGTACAAAAGAAAGGTTTTTGTAGGAAGGAGAGTGGGGCAAGGAACTGATTAGCAAAAGAAAAGAAAGGATTGTTTCAGACCAACTGATCTTATTTTGGGGAGAAAGAAACAGCAAGAGTTTTATCGCGCAGATTACCTCACTACTGCTGATCAGAAAATTCCAGAATGACTATTCCAAAGGCCGTACTGTTAAGAGGGGTTGAAACTGCAATTAAATCTGCATTTGCTGTTGTAGGGGGCAGATGACTCCATTTGGGGCCTGAGGACTCTTTTTTAACACATTATAGTGACAAGTGGTGTGAAGCTGATAGAATATGGTTGTTATTGCCATTAATCATTTTGCATCTTGTCACAGGCTGTTTAAGAAACCTCTTGGACACAACAACAAAACAAAAACAGCTTGGTGCCCAGAACTATGGCAGAGTGGACTTTCTCACTAGACCTGGGCAGCTATCCCATTGAATGAAATGGCTTCTCAGCACAAGTTGGGTCCACGAGAAAACGTGGCCCTTGCAGCCAAACCCAAGGTGTACAGCTGGTCCCAAGGCACCTTGGGTTCCCCATCCTGCATTTCTCTCAAGAAAGAATCAGGCACTTGTTAAATTGTCATACTCCCCACAGTAGGTGGAGAAGAAAAAGGAAACACAAGCATGCAAACACATGTAGATGCATATTCACTCACTCACTCACACACAACAAAACCCAGGCACTCATGCACATCCTCGGTCCAACTGTTCCTCCAAGCCATAGAGCGATGTCTACAGTTAGTCCCAAGAGTCCATCATTGACTGTTCCTTGAGCCTTCCCCTTGAAGAACAGCCTCAGGGCATTGATCTCTCTACAAGACCCAGCCTGACTGTCAGCACCCTGCGATGGGGGAGCTGGCCCCTTCACCTGGTCTTCTCCATCAGGAAATAATCTCCTTGTTGAACGCCATGGAGGACTCCAGCATCCAGGGTGGTGCCTGGTTCAGGTAAGTGGAATATGAGGCTTCCCAAAAAGGCAAACAGGGTACACTTGGGGCCCACAGAGTGCACTTTGTGGCTTGGGCTGTGTAGGGTTAGTGAGTGTAGGTCCAGATGGAGAGTCAGGAATAGGGTAGGCTTAGACTCTCTGAGCATCAGAGGCAGCTCAGAGAACGGCTGCACAGGACCCTAGAACACAAAAACACGTCACACACACAGTTACAAAGATAAGAAGTCCTCTTATTCTCATTGAAAACAATATAAGTCAGGAACCAGCCCAGTGGTGCAGAAGTTAAGTTTGCACGTTCTGCTTCGACAGCCCTGGGTTCCCCGGTTCGGATCCCCGGTGCGGACATGGCACCACTTGGCAAGCCATGCTGTGGTAGGCGTCCCACATATAAAGTAGAGGAGGATGGGCATGGATGTTAGCTCAGGGAAAATCTTCCTCAGCAAAAGCAGGACGATTGGCAGCAGATGTTAGCTCAGGGTCAATCTTCCTCAGCGAAAAGAGGAGGATTGGTGGCAGATATCAGCTCAGGGCTAATCTCGCTCAAAAAGAAAAGCCAAAGAAGACAATATAAGGGAAAACAGCCAACCTGACAACTTAAGAGATTAATCTCCAGGAAAAATAACTTTAAAAAGTGAAGTAAAAATAAGAATATTTTTTCAGACATACAAAAGCTGAAAGAAAAAACAACCAACTCACCTGTACCAGAAAAGATATTAAATGAAACCCCTGAAGCAGAAGGAAAATGATACCAACTAGAATGAAAACACTGAAATGAGTAACGGTGGGGAAATATAAAATACTTTTTAAATGATAAATTTGTATATAATAGAATGAACTGATTAAAGCAAATATAAAAACAATACATGTGAGATTTATAATATAGACAGAAATTAAATGTCTTACAACATAAGCACCAAAGCCAGCTAAGGACAAAGAGTAGTGTGTTGTTAGAAGATTCTTATAATTTATGTGACATAGTGTATCAGTTGAAGATGGATTATGATAAATTAAAGTGCTATAATGTGACCCTTGTGCAACCATTAAAAGAACGTAAAGAGTTATAGGCAAGAGGCAAACACAGGAGATAAAATATAATCACAAAACATTAGTCAGCTTATTCAAAGGAAGGTAAAGACAAAAAAAGAGACCAAAGAAGGGATGGGAAAAGGGAAAACAGATGTCTAAATCATAGATTTAAACCCAAACATATCAAAATTACACAAAATACAAATTATCTAAACACTCTAATTAAAAGGCAAAGACAGTAATGATAATTTTATAAGTACATTAATTGACCTTAATTTCAATTAGAAAAAAATAATTGCATTTCAAAGGAACACTGTTGGTAGCCAGAATCTGGCCTTTGGAGCCTCTGCTGCTGCATTCTGGGAGATTTTCCAAAGATGGCAGCCATCGTTTGCCAAGATAATTTCAGGAGTGAGAACACATTAAAGGCGGGGCAGAAAGCGAGGGGGATTTCATGGGGAAACTAATCAAATGAACAAAACGCCAAACACTTGGTATGGTGACTGTCACAGAAAAGAAAGGGAAATAATTATCGAAGAAAATGCGTTTCTTCTCAAGAGATCAGGTTGACAAAAGTGACAGAAAAACGCGTTGGTAATTGTTGAGTGCTTTTCTCATAACTGTTTAAACGTTGGCGAAATAAGACTAATAACGCCTGGTGTGAATAAACACTTTTATTTTTTTTACAACATTTGTACCTCTTTGAGACATAGTTCTACTTAATCAGGGAGGTGGAGAACACAGGTGTGCTGTAGTGGTTTTAAACTAAAATTTTCATTCCACCTTTTATGATAGATTTTACACTTCAGTAATTTGTGAGCTTCCAGAAAGTTCTAGAAATCTTTATTTAAGATGTTACATAAGGAATTAAGATAAATCATAGGCTTTGAGACACACATATGATTTCTTTCAGGTGATTCTCAGTTGTGAGGCTAACTTCATGTGAGTAATGCATCAATTTTTGCCAAGAAATCCTTAAAGAAGTGAATCATTTTTGGCAGCAAAGATTTAAAAGCCATTAATAAAATCTAGTGCCTTGGTCAGAGACTGCTAAATGGTGAGCTAATTGACAAGAATTCATATAGCAGTTTTAGCTGAGCCAGAGTGGATTTTGGCACATCAGGAAAAAATATGGCGTGAAAGAAATAACAATCTTTGGACCAAACTGAAACTATTGAAGTGTTGCTACACAAATTCTTGAAATTATTACTGAATCCTACTTTCTTATCTGTGGACCTTTGTTCTCACTATTTGCTCTGCCTGCACGTTCCCCAAAATATTCAAGTGGCTCCTTCTCTTATCTAATTCATATCTCCACTCAAATTATCATCTCAGAAAAAACTTTTGTGAGCTCTAATTAAAATTACATGACTTACTCTGCTCTAGTTTTCATCATAATCATTATCACTACTGGAATTTCGTTAAATACTTTTGCTCTTGTGTATTGACCGTATCACTCAATAGATTGAAAGTTCATGAAAGCAAGGAAATCTTCTTTGAATGCCATGTTTACACTCTACTTCAAAGCTTCACATTGTGTAGTGAACCAGCAATGATACTTTCTCCAATTGAAAAATCGAGGAAATTCTTAGAACTTCACAGCCTTTAGGTATGCATTAATTTCACTCTTGTCACGAAAGGGCTCCAAAGTCAGCTGTGAATAACTAAGAGCAATGCAGTACAACTTAGCTTGTCCTTACTAGCTCCTAATCAAAATTTTGTAGATTCTATATGTGTGTAACAAATACATTTAATAGATATTAAGAAGATGTGAAAATAGTAAGAAGGAAAAACTGATAAATTCTGATTTGTTGTCGTACAGCGTGACCGTTTCTTAGTTACTCTGATAGAAAATCTTAAAGTTTTACAAGGTGTTTTAATCCAAACCACCTGATTGGCATTTGTCATCTTTACCTGTTTGACAGAGACTATTATACGTTGTTGACATTGATATCGACCCTGATATCATTTTCCCCACATTAAACCCAGCATATATGGGGTTAAAAGCAAAACACCCATTCCCTTCTTACTCTCTGGCTTCCTGGCTCCAGAATCCACTATCCTCCATGGAGACAGACACCGCCAAGGACAAGCACCTGGATTATCTCCTACCCGCAAAGAGATCCAGTCTGGTGGGAAAGCTGCTGACCAGCAAGGTCACGGGCTTCTGCCTCTCTGCAAGTAGTCTCAAGGCCAAAGACAGGCTGGTGGGAAAGCTCTGACCAGCAAGGCCATATGCTCCCCCTCCCCTACCTAAAGCCTCAAATAAAACCCTTCCTTTTAGCTTTTCGCGGAGATTGGGATTTCAGCGCTAGCTGCCCTCTCTCCTTGATCAGCGCCGTGCAAAAATAAAATTCCTACTTTCTTCCATCACACCCGGTGTCAGAGATTGGCTTGCTGGGCAACAAGTGAGCGAACTCACTTGAGGTTCTGTAACAACATTGGAGACCACCAATGAAATATATCGTTCCTGGTACTCATTCTCTGCCACAGTCTCCTCCTAACAAATCTGGATGTGGCCTGAGATTTGCTTCGATTAATAACACTATGCCCCTTCTAATTCTCAGCCTTTAGAACGCTGACAGTTTCTCCTTTGGGGCTCTTGGGCACCCTGAGCATGTGTAGAAGACATCCATCTGTCCAGCTGGAGAGACCATAGTGACAGAGTTACAGGAAATGGACGGACACTCAACTAACATAAAGCCAGAAGGAAAGGACTCACTGTATTTATTTCCTAGAGCTGCAGTGACAAATTACCACAAACTGTGTGGTTTAACACAACAAACCACCTTTTGGAGGTTAGAAGTCTGAAATCAAGTGTCAGCGGGGTTGGTTGCTTCTGGAATGCTTCTCTTCTAGTTTATGGTGGTTACCAGCAATCCTTGGCATTCCTTGGCTGTTATACAGATCATTTCAATTTCTGGCTCCATCTTCACATGGTGTTCTTCCCTATGTGTGTCTTCTTTGTGTCTCTGTGTATGAATCTCTCTTCTTTCTCTTATAAAGACACTAGTTTTTGGATTTAGGACCTTCCCTAATTCAGCATGAGCTTATCTTAACTAATTACATCTATAATGATCCTACTTCCAAATAAGGGCTTATTCTGAGGTTGTGGGTGGACATGGATTTGGGAGGGTGTGCTATTCAATCCAGGACACCAGTCATCTCAGTGAGCCAGCTGATTCTAGTCTCTACCCTCCAGCCAAAGGCAACCACGCCGTAATGGCAGCCCAGCTTATCTCTGCCTATGCTAAAGAACCATGTAAGAAATTAAAAATAATTGTTGTGTGACTATATAAATAAAAGAACAAGTAAGTGAAAGTAAGAATGAACAGGGTCTTGATGTCTATCTTTCATATATTGACTGTCTAGAAAAGATACTCTGAACCAAAGCACACCAGAGAAGCACTATTCAAAACAAGGGTGAGCTACACAACCAGAATCACTATTCCTCATGGTTGATAAATAACTATAGCCAAGTTGTATGGCATCTCTTTATGCTAGCTAATTCTACAGTTAATTGAAAATGCCCTTTGAATAAAAGACAATTATGGTATCAGTCAAGTTGAATTTCTACACATTGATCAACTGTGCCAGCATTAGCTGGTGTTTATTTAATGTTGCTTTATAAAATATTTGTGTCAATGTATCCTGTTTACTCTCAGCCACAACAGTTAGATGAACAGTTTCAATATTCCCTTCTAGGTACGGAAATATAAATTAGAGATGACTCCTTCCTCGCTCTCCGTCAAGCATTTATGTACATGATGACTTTACAAAAGTAATCCTTTGGTCTGTTTTGTTGCTTTTGGTATGGAAGATGCAGTTTTTGGAAACAGATATTCCCTGAGTTTGTTTGTTTACTTATTTAGTCAGCTTTGTAGTTTTAAGAATTTTGAATCTTCTAAAATTTTATAATTAAAAAGATAATAACCTACCCATACTATTCAACAACTTCAATATTATTCAAATGCAAGGATCAGTGTTTGATCTATTTGCTTTTTCCTCCTTCCCTCCCTCTCCTGCTTTCTCCCTGCCTCCTTCCTTTCCTTCTACCCCTCTTTCCTCCCTTCCTTCCACCCCCACTTCCTTTTACCTTTCCTTCCTTCCTCCCTCCCTCAGTCCCTCCCATCCTTCCTTTCTTCTTTGTCTCTTTCTTTCTTGGTTTATTTGGAACAGATTTCTTTTTTTAAGCCAGAGTTGCCCTTTTGCCAATATAAAAACCCATGAAATTTTTCCCCAGACTCATGATCAATTTTCCCCGTAATAAATATCTGGCACTAAATTTCTATTAATCTTACTAAAAATTACAATCTCATTTTCTAGAATTTTGTGGAGATACAAAATTTTTTGTGGAGATATGATAAAGAATTAGATTTTTCAAAAATATGTATGCCTCATTCAATGTATTGACTGGAATTCAGGTAGATTTAACAGGGGAAATCCCAATCCTCATTCTTCACTTCTAACAACACATTTTCCCAAGATTATTGACAAAGAAAACTTCATTTATACTCTTTCCAAATTATGTTATTAAATTTTCCTCATTTAAAAATATATAGGCCATAAATATTATTCTTTTTCTACGGATGTTAGATTTGCATGTAAAAAGGTATAGAAAGTGACCGCTTTTTTTCTCCAGGAACAGAACAATTATGTGAAAACAATAAGATAATTTTATTCTCTACCCGAGGTCTTTAAAAACAGGAAGAAAAGAAATCCCTTTCACTGTCTACATGGCACCATTCTTTCTGATCTTCAGTCTGAAAAATCAAATGGATCTCATTTTAGATAAATTTTAACAGTTCTATGTAGATATAGATCTGAAATTTCACTAATGTGTTTTATCTTTCTTTACTCAGGCGGAAATGGCATTTCTTTTATTATTCTTTGGAATCACATAAAATCACCAAACACAACTATTAAATGTAACGGCTGCACACATTAGAAATTCAAGGTTGAAGTAACTAGAATGAAACAGCAGATTTTAAAGGAACGAGACTGTCACTTAGTGTCAATGTTACAATTCCATTTATCAGCTCCATTAACTTAATGGTCAAAAAAAAAAAAGTTCTCCAACCTTTCTTCTCCCTGGTGCATATTCGCTCTCATACACATCTAAACTAAGGCTAATAGAGAGCAAAGAGATGTTATCAGCATTCTTTTATGTAGCTTTTATTGTTTTCCATAAAATCCTGTAACTAGGATCAAACTAATGATTCTATACATCTGGCCCAGCCATACAAACTCCAATTTTTACTTTTCTCATTTTCATTCAATCCTTCTTTCTCACTCCTTTAACTCAGAGTACTTTGCTCATGTGGAAGTTGAAATATCAAAGAGGCAGAAAACTTGTCAACAAAAAAGAGGTGATTTACTACCTTTAGATTTTCTATCTTCACGTGAACCGTTTTAGACGACTGTTTACCTCTCCAGTCCTCATTTATATTGCGCACAGCCACACAATAGACTTTCTGGTATTTAATGCTGAAAAGCCCAATTGGTGATGTGTAGTAAAATTTTACTGCTTGTCTGAGTAAAAGAGGGAGCAATTCCTATACCTACATTGCCAGTTGAAAAGTTCAACCTTTATCTGTTTAGCCAGCTTTAATTCAAGAATAGGTTTCTTTCCACAGAGAGGAGAAATGCTGAGGCATCAGACGCTTTAAAGCAATGCCCTGTGCAAGCTGATTTCTCTGCTGATGCTCATGCATTTTTTCCCTACGCTAAGGAAGTTTGCGTTGCTTTATTTATAAAGAACCCTTCCCAGATACATGTGTCAGTAACTCATCATTTTCTGGCTTTATTAATTTCTTTGTGTGTATTAGTTTAGAGATATTAAGGTAACCATTTTATTAATCGGTTATACAGCTTTAAAATTGCATGAAATCGCTTGAGCGTCCTGTGTTACAAACAGAACATTTAAATAAAATGTGTAGATTAATTTTGACGTGTAGTTTATTGCCACAAATCAATATGTCACAGATGTAGGTACTTGATTATTAGGATAATTATCTCACTTAATTTCTCTAATGTTCAGCTTTTTAAATATACAAATACATTTTTGAAATATTTAACTAAAGCTATACTCTCTGTTTTTTATTGCCTTATAAGCCTTCATATAAGATACGCTAAGGATATAAAATGATAGATAAAGAAAGCTATTCATATCTTCCTTGGCTTTATTCTCTTAACTTTTTTTTGACAGAACTTAATTCTTTTCTTCTTGACTCAGCTATTCACAGGAACAGCATAAGAATAACACTCACAAAACCACTTTTGTATAACTTTGGTTCAGTCACATAAAACTTTTTTTGACTGCAATTATTTTGACTGTTCCAAGGGAATAATAATAACTGCTTACTTTACACGGTTGTGTGAACATCATGTGAGATACAATATAATTGTCTTTTTTCTCAAAACCATGCGATATCATAACTAAAATGAGAAAACCTAATACTAGAATTCATATAAAATTAAGTCAAACATATTTTCTCTTAGGCATCTATGACTTGTATTAGGTAAAAATATAACAAATTTACATGATACATTTGGAAAACCGACACTTTTCTCACTATTATGAAATGGAGCTGTGGGACTCAAGTAAGAAACTTTCTGCCTTTCTGATGGCTCAACTCTTTTTTTATAAATGAAATATTTACTTGTAAATATCACAGATATTGCTGGTCTCGTAGATAAGTTTGGCTCGTGTTCTTAAGTGAGGAACTGAGATGATGAGTTTCGGGAATTTCTTTTTCCATATGATAAAATTTCTGAATTTTTATAAGATGTAAGCTGAGCTTTAAGGAATAGTGGGTGAGGCCTGTTTATTTTCGACACATGAAGACCCTGCATTTAATTTGAAATGCGTTGCTCCTCTCCAGGTCCTGCCCTTTATATTTTTACTTATCTTCTGCATAGCGAGCAGGTATGTAAGATTTCTACATTTCACTCAAATGCACTTTACCAAATTGAGACAGAAAGTGTGAAGTGTGTCTAGTTTCCATTTTTAGCTTCTTTTACCAGGTGCTTTGGAAACTTGCCAAGTAAAATTTTAATCACCTGGCAAAGTATTTGAAATCTAGCGCTCACCTGATAAACAATTATTTAAGATGTGTGCTTGAATATTGATCGTTCTTTCTTTTATGTGTATCTTTTACTATTCTAATATAGTTTCTAATTTATGATAAAATTTTCTGCTGTGATTATTCTGGGATCAGTAATAATATTTAGGATTGTATTTATCTTCCCACTTTTGTGATTTTATAAAATTGATTTATATACAAATTTCTTGTTCAACATAGAATTTATAGTAGCAAAATTGGAAAGAAAACTGAATATCCCACAAACAAGTATATTTAGAGAATGCATAAGCAAACATGAGATAATAGATATTATTACTGTATAGTAAAGACAATGGTTTTGAAAACTATTTTAAAAAAGAAAAAATATTAAAATAAGTGAAATAAACTTGATAATAAATGGGGTATATTATATGTCCCAGAGTTAATTTTGCATATATATCTGTAAACATAAGTATATAATTATTAGAAGGAAATATATTTACATGTTCATGTGTTAAAGGTATCTATTTTTCAGGGTGCTATGATTCGGAGAATTTTAAAACGTCCCCTTGATTTTTATATGTAATTACCAATATTGCTGCCATAATATGTATGAGTTTTAAGATTTGAATATAAAATATAGTTTTAGAAGTATTGGGAAATCAAGGGATATGTTCTATAACAGGCTCACATGAAGAAAAGAATGAGAATTTTGTCAAAAACTTCCTTAATGTACTACAAGATGACCAGTGTCTATTGTAGATTTGTGACTATTTATATTCCAAGGCCATTTCATTAAAATACAAGCAGTGCATTTTGGGTGCTATTCTAAGTATGTGCTGTATGTAACACCACTTCAGACCATTTAGAATGAGTATTCTGTAATCTTTTGATGAGGTTTTCTTGTTGCATCAAACCAAGATTCATGTTAATGCAGTGCATGATTAGCAGTGACCAAATTCTCCATTCTACTTTGGGATTCTGGAAATTGATGCTATGGTCTCATAGGTTGTTCCCATGAGGTTTGATGTGACACGACCTTGGTTTAAGTAACAGGATCACTGCTCTAAAACTAGTTGACCTAAAAGTGACTTACTTTCTTAGGGCTTATACCCTTATTTGTTAAACTGGAGTAAAGATACATAATTCCTTAGTAATTGAATAAGCTAGTCTCTCTGATCTGCAAATTTGGCCTGTTAATGAAACAAAGAAAGGTCAAGAAATCAGAGGTCATGTTTTACTAATGTGTGGTCATTACAGGTGTCATGTAAGGAGCCTGAGCTCAGCCTCAGACCATTATCAGAAAATAAAAACAATTGAAATTGATTTAGAGATATTTCTTTCACCCTATCATCATCTTAAGATCCGTGGCTTGAGTAAGCTCTTCTCTGGTTGTGATGGTCATTTGTACTTTGTGGGTATCATTGACTGGACGTTCAAGAACAGTGATTGACTTTCTGGATTTGTTTAGCATTTTCCCAATTTCCATACTGTCTACACAATTCCTATGTTACTGAGTTTTTTCTTCTTTTCTTCCAACAGGTCTGGGAGGAGTTCCTCTCTTTATTTGGACCCTGGCTTCAGGTCAGTCAACAAAGAAAATTAAAAGGCTCTCCAAATAATACCTCTTCTCTTTGATTGTAGGGACCAATAGTAAAATAAGGACTATTCAACTTCAGAATGTACAAAAGCCATTTTGCAGAGTCTTTTTGATGATGTTGAAAGAGAGTGATAAAAAGTAAACTGTCTTTTTAAATATATTGTTTTAACTTAAGTCAGTAAAATTCCATTTGAATTTAGGCCTTCTTTACTTTACTTCAATGATCTGCAGGACTTTATGTCATTCAACATGTACTAAATATTTAGCAGAATGTAAGTAATTTAATGAACAATTTATTTCTATAATATGTCATTGAAGGATCAGAACTTATAGATAGTGATAAAATGAATATGGCCATCACTGAAATACACATCAGACATTATTCATGGGATAATTTATGTCTTTATGTTTAGCAAAATGTTTTTTCTCTTTAATGTTTCAAGGTAATGTATGTTTGAATACATTTGAATTTCATAGCTCAGCGTAAAGTTTACAATGAATGTCATTTTATTAAGTTCAAATGTGATGTCCCTCAAAGTGTGTAAAAATGGAATGTAAAATTTACAAATTAAGCAATGCCAATTAATTTACCAAATAACCTATTTTTAAGTATTTAAATACTGATGAATTAAAAGACACATGTTTGTCCTTTTTAAAGCAATTTAGAATGTTACTAACTGCATGTAAACTTGTATTAGTGTAACTGAAAACCAAAATGCATGAAAAACAGGGCTTTAAGAAACAAGAAAAGGGGCCAGCCCAGTGGCATAGTGGTTAAGTTTGCATGCTCTGCTTCAGCGGCCTGGGGGTTTGGATCCTGGGCACAGACCTATGCACAGCTCATCAAGCCATGCTGTGGCAGCATCCCACATACAAAATAGAGGAAGATTGGAAGAGATGTTAGCTCAGAGATAATCTTCCTCAAGCAAAAAGAGGAAGATTGGCAATGGATGATGGCTCAGAGCCAATCTTCCTCACCAAAAACAAGAGGCAATAAAATTAAATTAAGTAAAATAGAGGATATACTAACTGTAGAAAAATAAGGTTAAAATCATTATCTCTGTTTTACAGATGAATCTTGGTAACACAATATCTCAAAAAGCAGCAAAAGCATGAACTATTTAATTCATGTTTTGTTTTCAGAAAGGTAAATACGTAGAAATTTCCAAAAAAGTAGCTGCTTTGAAATTATTTAAATTATCTACATATTATTTGGCAGGTCAGGGCAGAATGCAGACAGTGGCAGGACCTGGGACACGTGACTTGATTAGTGTCTGTGAGTGGAGTGCTTTGGGTGTCCCTCTAAGGCTAAGGCTAGATTGCTCAATTCAAACCAAAGGAGGAGAGTTTAGAGAGACCACAAGAGAGTCCTGTCAGAGAAGTACATAAGGGGAAGGCTCTGGGGGGCAGAAGAGACTGCTGATCGCAAGGACTGTTGGGAAAGTCATATCAGGAACTTACACGTGTGTGTGAATCTGCAAGATGTTATCTAGGGTGTGTGCTCGCACAAGAGCACTGATGTCATTCTAAGGTCCCAGCATGTTGCTTGGCCAAATAAAATGGATGCCATCCATTCAATACCATGAAATTGCTTAGCTATACTCTGTACATGTAGTTTAAAATCAGGAAGTGCGATGCCTCCAGCTTTTTCCATCTTTTTCAAGATGGCTTGGTTATTTGGGTTTTTTTGTCGTTATGCACAAATTTTAAGAAAGCTTTTTCTATATCTGTGAAATATGCCATTGGAGTTTTGAGAGGAGTTGCATGGAATCTGTAGATTGCTTTGGGTAATAATGATTTTTTAACAATATTAATTCTTCTGATCCATGAACTTAGGACATATTTCCATTTATTTGTGTCTTCAATTTCTTTCATCAAATCAAAAGTGTACAAGTCTTTAAGCTCCTTGCTTAAATTTACTGAGTATTTTTATGCTATTATAAATAAGATTGATTTCCTAATTTCTTTTTTGATAACTTGGTGATGGCATATAGAAATGCAAGTGATGTTTTGTATGTTGATTTTGCGTCCCACAACATCACCAAATTTATTTAGTAGTTATAACAGTTTTCTAGGGGGAGAGGAAGTCTTTAAGGTTCTCTATATACAAGATCTGCAAACAAGGACTGTTAAACTTCTTCCTCTCCTATTTGGAATGCACATGGGGAAAGGAGAGTCTCTTCAATAAATGGTGTGGGAAAACTGGATATTCACAGGAAAAATGCCGAAACTAAACTCTTAACAACATACACAAAAGTTAACTCAAAATCGATTAAAGACTTAAGTTTTAAGATCTGAAATTGTAAAACACCTGGAAGAAAACATGCAGAAAAATCTCCTTGTCATTGGTCTTGGCAATGATTTTTGGACATAGCACTAAAAGCAAAGGCAGCAAAAGCAAAAATAAAAAAAAAAAATGAGACTACATCAAACTAAGAAACTTCTGTACGGCAAAGAAAAGAATCAACAAAAATGAAAAAGTAACGTGTGTCTTGGGAGAAAATGTTTGCAAACCATATATCTGATTGAGGGTTAATATCCAAAATATATAAGGAACTCATACAACTCAATAGCAAAAACACAAACAACTCAATTAAAAAATGGTCAAAGTACCTGAATAACATCTTTCCAAAGAATGCTTAAAGATGGCCAACAAGTATATGAAAATACCTGGTATGGGTATATGATCACTAATCATGAGGGAAAAGCAAATCAAAACACAATGAGCTATTACCTCACACCTATTAGGATAGCCACTATCAAAAAAACAAGAGATAATAAGTGTTGATAAGGGTGTGGAGAAAAGGGGACCCTGTACTTTGTTGGTGTGAATGTAAATTGTTGCAGCCACTATGGAAAACAGCCTGGTGTTTCCTTAAAAATTAAAAATAGAACAATCATATGATGCAGCAATCTTACTTCTGGGTATTTATCTAAAGGAAATGAATCAGGATCTCAAAGAGATAGCTGCACTCCGATATTCATTGTAGTATTATTCACATTAGCCAAGATACGGAAACAACCCAAGTGTCCATCAATGGATGAATGGATAAAGAAAATGTGGGATCCACATATCCAATGGAATATTATTCAGTCATAAAAAGGAGAATATCCTGCCATTTACAACAACATGGATGGACCTGGAGAACATTTTGCTAAGTGAAATATGCAAGACATAGAAAGACAAATACTATATAATCTCACTTATGCATGGAATCTAAAAAAGCCAAACTCATAGAATGGTGGTTGTCAAGGACTGGGGGGGGGGGGGGGGGGGGGGGGGGGGGGGGGGGTAGGGAGTGGGGAAAACATGAAGATGAAGGTCAAAGGGTACAAACTTTCAGTTACAAGAGGAATAAGTTCAGGGTATCTAACATACAGTGTGGTGGCTATAGTTCACAATACTGTATTGTATACTTGAAATTTGCCCAGAGAGTAGATCTTGAGTATTCTCACCATACACACACACAAAGAATGGTAACTATGGGAGGTGATAGATGTGTTAATTAGGTTGATTGTGGTAATCATTCAAAAATGTATACATGTATTAAATCATCACGTTATACATCTTAAATATATACAATTTTTACTTGTCAATTTTACCTCAATAAAGCAGGAAAAAAGAAAGAAAATATTAATATCTTAAGTACATATGTGTGTATGTGTTTGGATGTGCAACAGATGAAGAAAACAAACATTACCAGTTGACTTCACTGAAAATAAAACATCGTTATTTAACAAAGTAAATTCTATAACATATAACTCTAAGATCAACTATCAGTCCATCAGGAAAATTCAAAAGAAAGTATTTCTATTAAAATTATCCTGAATCTCTAAATATAAAAATGCAAAAGTTAAGTTTAGAAAAACATGCACTTTTTTATGGATATGATCATTGTGACTTGACTGTACTGGCAAAGAGACAACTCTGGATTAATTGCATAAAAAACAGGGCACTTCTAAATTTGCTTTACTCATTAACTGAAATTTGCATTAAGCAATTTACATGTATGCCATTTTCACCCTTGCTATTTCCATGCTTTAATTAGCTTAATTTAACTGGAATCTCTAGATAGGTCACAGCTCTCAAGTTTAATAAAATAGAGTAAAATGGGTTTAATAGAAATTCATAAATTATCAATGTTCTTTGGAGCAATGCATACATAATTTATTTCCTGTCGATATCCAGCACATTTTGTAAAATTCAAGTAAACAGAACAACTAATAGTGTTACAGGTAATATCTTTCTTAGCAAGCTGATGCTGTCACTTGAGAAAAAAATATCAGAGAATGTGGGGAATGGCTAGTAGATGACATGCCATGTTCTATTCAACATTATTTAACTAGTGTGGCCTTAACAAGACTAATTAAAATAACTCCCTTACTGCCACTTCTCCCTTCCCTACATTCTTTTTTATATCAGGAGTCACCATCTGACACACTATGCTTTAATTGTCTTGTTTGTTTCCTCATCTCCACTGACAGGAAGAGGACCAGGGTTTCATCCTTGTTCACTACCATATCTGCAGAGCTAAGAATAAGATCAAGCACAAAACACTCAAAGTATTTGTTGAAATAATAACCGCAGGGGCTGGCCCAGTGGTGTAGTGGATAAATTCACTTACTCCACTTCAGCTGCCTGGGGTTCACCGACTCAGATCCTGGGCATGGACCTATACATCGCTCATCAAGTTGTGCTCTGGTGGCATCCCACATAGAAGAACTAGAAGGACTTACAACGAGGATATACAACTGTGTACTGGGGCTTTGAGAAGAAAAAAAAATAAAAGAGGAAGATTGGCAACATATGTTAGCTCAGGGCCAATCTTCCTCAAAGAAATAATAACTGCTGTTAACATATGTCATTAAAAATTAAGTTAAAGTTGCTAAAGTGGGAAAAATGTACAGAATAAAAGCCCATAAATTAGTTTCAACAAATGGACACCATTATGAAGGAATTTATACTTGTTCCAGTCATTCTTACATCACTGCTTTTACTTACTATCTAAATCAAACGCCTGTATCTGCTTCTTAAAGGAAGAGATATATCTATAGATCAAAGGAACAGAAAACATGTTGTTCAGAATTATTTTACTTGCAAATTACTAAAAATTTGCAAATAAAGCTACGAAAAAAGTAAATTTAACCAGCTTAAAGTGTAATGATAATTGATTGTCTTACACAAATGGAGAACCAAAAGTTATTAGGTCAGAATTGATCTGGCTGAAAATATTATAAAAATCATAGTTTCTTTCCAGCTTTTCTCTCTGCTGTTCAAAATGATTTCTTCAGCAGTTGGCTGCTAGAATCATCTGTGGGCTAAAACTTTCTTGCTCAGGTCCAGTGGGAAGAAGATATTTCACTCCTGAAACTACAGTGAGGAAAGCGAAGAATTTTCTTCCCCAGATTCCCACTAAACATCTCCAAAATTAACCATGTCTGGGTTGGGTTATATGACAGTCCCTGAGGCCAAATGTTTAATTGAGACCTTGGCAATGAATCTGAGATTGGAATGAATGTCACTAAAATAGCTTTGTTTCAAACAAGAGACGAGACATTCCCTAAGAGATACTCCCAAGGTGCAGTTAGCCTTGCAGGTGAGGGATGAATGCTGGGCAGCAAAATTATGTGCCTGCTACAAAGGTTTAGTTCTCTTTTGGGTACTTTGTCTTGTATGTCCTTACTCGTTGCCAATAAACAGGTCAAATTGTAACTGCTAATGACTTTGAGGAGATATAAGTAGAAAAGGTCATTTAGGAATTCTGAGGCATTCATTTTACTGGATTCCTCTTTCCTGTCTAGAATATAATAAAAGGGGTATAAGGAAGTCTTGAGAAGTTCCAGAGAGCAACAGGACAAAAAAAAAAAATACTCAGTGATTACAGAATAAGACCTGTGAGAAAGAATTAGAAGAAATTTAATCTACAGAAGATAGATATGCCTAATCTAGTAATTTTAAGAAATGGAAAGATTAGTTCTGCTAGCCTTGTTTATTCTGATTCTTCCATCCCAAATCCCCACTGACATGCTCCTGGATCCCTACAGGCTGAGTTCTGGTGTAGTACCCATATCAAGAGATAATAATGACTATAATAAAAGTTCAATGTTTGAGCATTCAACCGTCATTCATTTTGCTAAGTACTTTATGTCCATTCGCTTGTTTTATCATTGGAACAAGTTCAGTTCATGTTACATAAAAAAATGAGTTTGAAGAGTTTTAATACTCGCACAAATTCTGAGAGCTGGTGAATTTGCAGCAGGAGCATTTGATGCCACATCTTTCAGGCTGCAATAACTATGATGCCTCTCATAATTCCTGGATGCTGCTATCTGCCTAGAATTCTTATTGAATTTCTCAGATTCCTTCTTGCTTTATTCTCAACCATCGTGGTCCACTGATCTTCCATTGACAATTTAATAAATGTGTATGGAGAGTGGTTACAATGTGCACATATTGTGCAGGATGCCAAGTACCTAAAATGAATAAGATAAGAAAAGCCCACGGCCCTTAGGGAACCTAATTTGTTGTGGAACACAAGAAGGTAAGCAGATAATTACATATATATTGTATGAGTGATGCAATGCTATTACTTGCAAACTAAGCAATTGTACCAACTACCCCATTGAGAACAACTAGAAAAGCTGGAAAATATATAAAAGTTTTACTTAAAGACATCAGAGTGCTAAGTAGGTAAGAAAAGAAAAGTAAAGCATCTCTGAGGAAAAATAACATTATTTTGATTTCAAGTTATTTCTATGCATTTTCATACACAAAGAGTAGTACTCAATAATTAGGGGAGGACAAAAGGGGTGATTAGGCTCACATATGAGGGAATGGACTATAATTAGTGTTCAGGTGGTGAACATGATGTAATGTATACAGAATTCGAAATATGATGTACATCTGAAAAAAATAAAAATGAAAAAAATAAATGAAAAAAATAAAATAAAATATATTAAAAACAAAACAAAAAAAAATAAGTAGGCATACAGTGGAGAGCAAAAACTACCATTAAGGGGCTGGTCTGTGGCCAGATAGTTAAGTTCGCATGCTCCGCTGCAGTGGCCCAGGGTCTCCCTGGTTCGGATCCTGGGCAAAGGACATGACACTGCTCATCAGGCCACGTTGAGGTGGCATCCCACATGCCACAACTAGTAGGACCTGCAGCTAGGATATACAACTATGTATCCGGGGGGTGCTTTGGGGAAATAAAAGAAAGAAAAAAAATAGATAGGCAACAGTTGTTAGCTCAGGTGCCAATCTTTAAAAAAAAAACATTAAAAATAACAATAAAATTGCAGCTTCATAAGATTCATATAAATGGTAAAATAGACAAAGATGAATATCTTAAAATATCTGAATGAAATCAGATTACTATATATAACAAAATGAAAGATTAATATTGAATATTTCAAAAAGAAAATAGGAAATGTAAAAAAGAAAGGAAAGGTAATGTTCTTTCTAAAAGCACAAGTGAACTCAAGAACTAAATATATGAATTCCACAGTGGACTTTAAACAGCTGGAGAAGGATTTAGATACCTGTGAGACCGGTCAGGAAAGCATAACTAGAATGAAGCATAGCTTGGAAGGGAGATAGAGAAAGGGAGGAAGGAGCTAAGAGTCTGTGAGTTTCAGCAGAAGTCCAGCCTGACTCAAGGAGAATTGGCTTTCATATTTATATAACAGGCATTTGCGACTCAAGAGCTGTCCAGACAAAGGCAGTGGTAGGTGAAGTGTACAAACCCCTGGCTCTAGGTGCGCATGGAGACACAGCAGCTCAAGAAGCCTGAGCTGAGAGTCCTCTGCTGAGAGTCACAGGTTCCAGTCATTCAAAACAAAAGCCCTTTGAAGCTTCCTGAGAAGAGCATGGAACTAATATAAAGGATCCAAAGGCAATTAGCAGATATATCAACAAAGCTCGCTAAAAATGGCTGTCATCTTGAGGAGAAGAAGAGTGGTGAAGTCACACAGAGAATCCAACCAGAGAGAATGGACAATCTCCAGGCAATCTGAATGAAAAAGCAATTGATGGTGTGAAAGCAAAAGTTTATAGTAGAGGGTAACTAGCAGATAATGGGAATGCTCTCAGTTTGATACATGATAGGCAGGAACTTGTGATACAGTCCCTGTAATTCTTGAGTACCCAGACATTTGGGTATCAGTGAAATTCATCAATGAATTTTAGGAACAGATTTAGCTTCCAATACACCCCTCTTTGCTTCTTTATTCTATTTCCCTATACTCTGTGCCTACAACTACTTAAGACATTCAGTAAATATATATCTCCCTGAGGTAATGAGAAGAAATCAATTAATTATGCACAAAATGTAGATCAGCATGCAGAATCAATCAATCAAAAATTAACTGGGTTAAGGCATGTTTAATCGCAGAAAATAGTTCTTGCCCTTAAGTGATTCATATCGTTGTAAGACAAGATAGACAATTTATATTATAATGAGTAAATAAATAATAACATTTCAAATACCAAACAGTGCTGTACAGACATAGGTAAATACAACAGGGAATGTGATAAACAAGGACTAAGAGAGAGTCTTCAGTGGCAGCAGGGCTTGTGACATTGCATTAATAAAACTCTCTTGTGCAGCCCTCTCTCTATCTTGGTTCCTACTGATTTTCTGAGCTTTGATCTTTAGCCTTCCAGGTGAGTTTGTGAGCTTCCCAATAAGTAAACAATAAATTCCTGTCTTTGCTAAAGTTATCCAAAATGTCTTAAAACAATCTTGACCAGAGAGGAAACCAAGCTGAAAAATTGGCAATAAATAGATAATAATGAGAGTAAAATGTTACATATTTAAAGTGAAGTATTCAGTTTATGCAGTTCCAAAGGAAAATGTAATCTGTGTGTGTTTGTTTGTGTGTTGGGAATTAATTAAATTGTGCTTCCCTAGGAATAAGTAAAGGAAAGAATAAATTTTCAGAAAGAAAATATAAATGATAAATTAGAAATGAGTAAATTAGAATAAGTTAAGAAATAATAAATAAAATAAAATGAATAATAAATAGAAAATAATAATTGAGATAGTTGTTTATGAAAAATATATATAGCCCAATACAATATATCATAATAAAATTGATAATGTCGAGTAGCTACATGTAAAAAGTAGTTAACAGAATTATAAAAGAGTACTTTGCCCAATTTTTTCAGATTCTATGCCAGGGTGACATCAGAAAAAATGGCAGGGTAAGAAGCTTGCAAAATTCTCTCCTCCATTAAAAGAACAAGGAAAAATTGGCAAAAAAATTTAGAATCAACTTTTTCAGTATTTTGAAAATTAATGAATCTTTGGCAGCAGTCCTGAAATGTTAATTCAAGAAAAACTGTGTACTCTCAGTAAGAACAGTGGCCTTTGTGGCATTTTAATTTGCCCCCATTTTCAACCCTTGCTCCTCAACCCTGTGGTGTTCTTGAAAACCAAAAGCTCAAACTCATGATAAACACCAGCAGCCTGTAAGCCACCAGGGTAGGGGAAGATTGGGATGGAGCTCCTTCAGGGCCCCATTGCCAGGGAATTTTCATTAGTGTACCTATCTAGCAGTTCATATAACCACCAGGCTCTACTTGCAGATCTGCCTTCATTTGAATAGACTGGGAGCTTACCAAGTGTACTGTTTTCTTGGATCATCTGTCAAAAACAATCAGATGGAAATGTTGAACATTTCGGCTTCTGGAGCTGGTTGACAATAGTTCTGGCAAACATAGCCTAACTAAAAAGCTTAAAAGGAAAAACTGGAGAAGAGAGGGCCACAGAGAACCTTGAAAAGCTCCAATACATTCCTAAGACTCTGGAATTCCACATGTATGAGTAGGGTTGTGTGCATGCCCAAGCTGGGGATATTCAGAAAAAACTTGAAAAGATCCTAAGTTCTTACTCTTGGCTAAGCATGAGGCTCTGCACAAGCAGGAAGGGAAGGCCAAGCTGGAGTGGTAACCTGCTTGGCTGAGTGTTGAAGGTGAGGCATAATAAGCAGACAGAGACCCTTGGCAATGAACAAGAGACTTAATGATTTGAGACATCTGAGAAAATCTTTGTCCAGTCATTAACAGGCCTTTAAGCCAATTTAACATACTTCAGCATCCACACATAGGAGAGAATACAGATTTTTCAGAAGTACTTCAGAAAAACTGCTAAAGAAACAAACAACAAATAGAAACCAAAACAAATCCTGGAGAAGTGGGAGAATCTGATTAATGGAATCGCTATATAATGTTACTTATAATATCCAATTTTTAACCAAAATTTACAAGAAATGCAAGGAAACAAGAAATGATGGCCTCTAGGCAGAAAACTATTTAAAAATAAAATAGTACATAGAAATTGTCTTGGAGGAAGCCCAGAAGTGGAGTTACTAGACAAAGGTTTTAAACTGGTGATTTTAAACATGTTCCGAGAAAAAAAGGAAACAATATTAAAGAACTAAAGAAAAATATAAGAGCAATTCCTCATCAAATATAGATTCTCAGGAGAGACATAAAAATTAAATTAAAAAGAATAGAAAGCCTGGAGTTGAAATAATAAATTCATTAGAGAAACTCAACAGAATATTTTAAAGCATCAGCAAAATTTAAGATAGATCAATTGAAATTATCCAGTCTGAGGAACAGAAAGAATAAAGAATGAAGAAAAATGAACAAAACTTCAGAGATATGGGCACAGCATCAAGCATACCAACAGAGGCAGAATGGGAGTCCCAGAAAGAGAGGAGAGAGAAAAAGATGCAGAAAAATATTTGAATAAATAGTGACCAAAAACTTCACAAACTTGATGAAAAACTAATCTATACATCCCAAGAATCTCGACACACTACAGATAGAATAAATTGAAAGAAATTCACATCTAGACACATCATAATCAAATTATCAAAAGCAAAAAATTATGCAAGCATCAAGACAGAAGCGACATCACATACAGGGAATTCTCAATAGGATTAACAGTTATTTTATGAAACATGGAAGACAGAAAGCAGGGGGATGACATATTCTCAGGGCTGAAAGTCTGTCAGTCAAGAATTCTATATCCAACAAAACTCTCTTCCAAAAATGAAGGAAAGCATAAGACATTCTCAGATAATCAAAAACTGAGAGAATGTGTCATGAGCAGACATGATGAACTAGAAATAGAGGGAGTTCTTCATGCCAAAATGAAATGACACCGGATAGTAACTTGAATCAAAAGGCCAGAATATTCAATCACACAGGACGTTTTGAAGAGATTAGGCCCATGATTCATGGATCTCCTCAGCCATCAGAGAAGTCAGTAACAGAGATGTGATTATACAAAAAATACCTGTGGAGGAGACAGTTTTCTAAAGAATGAATCCCTATGTTATATACAAAAGACAGACAAGGATCTTGAAAAATTTATACCGACAGAAAAACTGCCAGCTTGGAATGAAAGGTATAAGATAGTGAGTATGAGATAAAAGAGACAGTTGGACTCCCAAAATTCTGCAAGTAAGAAACAAACTGATAAAACTTCTCAGCTTCAAATATAGGCTATCTTTCATAAAAACTGAAGAGTGGCTTAGAGAGTGGAGCCATGAGCCTAAAGGACAGAGCTTCGAGCCCCAGAAAATTATTCTAGGGCTTGAAATATAATGGAGTTTGTCTGCTTGGAAATTGTTTGTAACTATTAACTATTCTTTTTCTGTCATCTTCTCTCTTTTTGAGCAGAAATGTCTGTAATCATTATCCTGTGTCTGCCCCACCATAGCATTCTGGGAATGGATAACTTATTTTCTAGTTTCACAAGTTGATAGATCCAGAGGAATTCTGCCCTAGGATGAATTATACCTAGATCCTTACCTACACATTATTAGATGATTTAGGGGAGATTAGGAATTTTTGATTTTGTGAAACAGATGAAAGTTTCCATTGGTGCTGATAGTGCAAAGGGGTGACATTTCTGTTGATTCTGGAATGGGTGAAATGTATTCTGCATGTGGGGTGAATGTGAATTTTGGGGAGTTTGAAGGCAGACTGGTAGACTGAATAATGGTCCCTCCAAAAGTATTTATTTCCTAATCCCCAAAACTGGTGAATTTGTTACTTTACATGGTAAAAGGGAATTTACTGATGTGATTAATTCTAGGAGGTTGACATGGGAGATTATCCTGGATATCCACGTGAGCCCAATGTAATCACAACTTTCCTTAAAATAGAGAGTTAAAAAAGTCAGAATCAGAAAAAGTGATGTAACAATGAAAGCAGAAAGAGATTGGAAGATGCTATCTTGCTGTTTTTGATGATGGACGATAGATTTAAGCCATTAATTTTATAATAATTTGTTACAGTGGAAACAGAAAAGCTCATGCATATGGCAAGTGGGAGTGTAAGCTCATACTCACCTTTCACTGAGTGAAGCCACACATTTAACCCCTAAGCCACTTCATTAGTGAAGTTTAATACAGCTATGCCCATGACCAAGCCAGGAATCATATGCCAAGACATTTATCACTGAGAAAATGTCACACTTTTGGGGGACAAGCTGCCTATGTATCAAGAGGATAACCGAGGAGCCAGCTCACTGGCATAGTGGCTGGGTTCACATGTTCGGATCCCAGGTGTGGACCTAGCACTGCTTGTCAAGCCGCACTGTGGCGGCATCCCACATAAAACAGAGGAAGAATGGCAGCGATGTTAGCTTAGAGACAATCTTCCTCAAGCAAAAAGAGGAAGATTGACAACAGATGTTAGCTCAGGACAAACCTTCTTCACACACACACACACACAAAAGAGCATAACCAATAAGTAAAAAGTGTGGATGCCTATATACAATATTATGTGGCAGGTAGAAGTGATAATTTAGATGTAAATAGAACATACGCACATATTTGGAAACAGCATAATTTTTTAAACATTTTATTTTTTTCCTTTTTCTCCCCAAAGCCCCCTGGTACATAGTTGTATATTCTTCGTTGTGGATCCTTCTAGTTGTGGCATGTGGTATGCTGCTTCAGCGTGGCCCGATGAGCAGTGCCATGTCCGTGCTCAGGACTCGAACCAACAAAACACTGGGCCACCTGCAGCGGAGCACTCGAACTTAACCACTCAGCCACGGGGTCAGCCCCCAAAAACAGTATGATTTTTAAAGGAATAAAAAACTGAAAGTACGTCATGTATTATCATGCAAGTAAGTTAAGGACACACACATAAAAACCATCCTTATTTTAAAACTGTGTGTATCAAAGACATATATCAAACACAGTAAAATTGGTACATGTATAGACAAAGAAAGAATGGAAACAGTTTTCAAGGGATAAATGAGAGGAAAAAAATAATTCCTAAATGAGGAAGAGCTTGATGGCACCCACGATGAAAAAAAAAATTGTTGAAAACTAGGGAGAAAAATCACAAGAAATTTTTTCAGGACAGATGAAGGAAGGAAGGGAGGAAGAGAGGAAAAGTGGAAAGATGGGAAAAGAGAGGAAGATTCTCGAATTTGTTTTTAGTTATGTCTACTTACATGTTCTTACAATCTTTCCACACTTTCCCTTGGGCCATATTGTGTCAATGAAAGCCTTTTAGAAATAACTTTACCCTTTTCAAGCCCTTAGTCTACTAAGTTCTTTAATGCTTCATATGTGCATCAAGGGTTTTAATCCTTTAATCTGGGAAAAATATTTCAGCTACATAGGAAAAAAATACAAAAACCTTAGTGAAACACAGACTTTCTTGAATTTGGCTTATACTCTCAATTTCCTCAAAATCATGTTGAGTTAACTGAACAGACCTCATTCCCACTTTCCTTCCCAAAGTGATACAGAAAATAAATTTCAAAAATAACTCAAACAGCAGAATTTTTGGCCTGATCATTCATAATCTGAATCAATTGCATTATAATTTTGAAGGATTGTCATCTTTCAACATATCTTCATGAAATCATTTGTGCCTCTGGGAGTTCACCTTACTAAGTACAAATAAAGCATGTAACCATCCAAATGCATGCATGCATGAATGAATGGATCATAAATGAGTAAATAAGATTATTAATTGAAAAAAAACTAGTACAACCATCACTTGTAGCCAGAGGTTGAGATTTCAGTTGATTTTGAACTAGTTTGGGCACTGCCTGTATCACAAATTTATGCTTCCTCCAGGTCAGTGGTAACACTTAGCGGCTCAGATATCCATCCATTCTTCTGTTTAATGGCAACGTTTTTACTAACTTCCATCTAAGAGGACGATGGTTCTTATATGACTATAGTACAAGAAAACTAAAGAAAAAGAAGAGGAAATGCAGTATGTCAGACCAGATGTTTTCTTAATTTGTGGCATGAAACACATTACATCTATTTTTATATGTTTTGACAATAATACTACTTTTCTTTCCAAAGTTTGCCATAAATTTCAAAATGAAGAAGAGATCGAAGGCAGCTCCTTTATTTATTTTCAGAGGTCTGTGTAGGCAACCAAATTTAAACAATTGAGGCGTATGTTAGATTGAAGTTGGAAATCCTTCTATAGACTTTTTATGAGAAATCTTTTTTCTCTTTATTTTCCAGTCAGTTCTATTCTCTCTTACATTTGACATAAACTTAGAAATTTAAAAATTGTCTTAGTACAGCTAACTCTGTAAACTTCCTAAGATCTGAGAATCAATTTACAAAATATAAGGATGATGTACACACTCTATCCAAAGGATGACTCTTTAAGCTATTTAAAAATCAGATGTAGGGCTGGCCCTGTGGCCTAGTGGTTAAGTTCGGCATACTCTCCTTTGGTGGCCTGGGTTTGGTTCCCACGTGGAGACCTACATCACTCATTGGTGGCCGTGATGTGGCAGCAACCCACATATAAAGTAGATAAAGATTGGCACAGACATTAGCTCAGGGCAAATCTTCCTCAAGGAAAAAGAGGAAGATTGACAATGGATGTTAACTCAGGGAGAATCTTTCTCAGGAAAACAAAATCAGATGCAACTAAATATTTCCTATGGTAATTGTCTAAAAATATTACGTGGCAAAAAAACAACGTCAAAGTTAAAGATTTCTTTCAAATACAATAATTCCATCAGAAAATTTTCCTGAAATCAGTATTTATACATATGGGATGAAATCTACCTCATTGTTCTAATGGTTTTTTAAGTTTTTTGAATAAATATATATTTCATTCACTTTTATTTCCCGAAAATTTAAAAATAATTTATTTTTAATTTTTTAATTTTGTTTTTTAGGAAGATTGGCCCTGAGCCAACTGCTGCCAATCCTCCTCTTTTTGCTGAGGAAGACTGGGCCTGAGCTAACATCCTTTATTTTTATAGAGGAGCCCATCTTTCTCTATTTTATACGTGGGATGCCACATATAAAATATTTATATGTATAAATATATATATAAAGTATTATATATTTAATGATGGAGTCCATCTTCCTCTATTTTATAAGTGGGATGCTACCACAGCATGGCTTTGCCAAGAGGTGCCATGTCCGCACCTGGGATCCAAACCTTCGAACCCCCAGCCACTGAAGCAGAGCATGCCCACTTAATGGCTGCACCATTTGACCGGCCCCTAGAAATAACTTACTAAGTTATATGAGAAATACTCTGGAACTTTTGAAAATCTTAGTGAAATTTTAGATTAAGTTTGCAGACAAATGGGCATTTTTATGTACTGATGTAGATGTCGGTTTGTCCATTTTCTGAAGTCTTACATTGTTCAGCTGAGTTTAGTTTTATAATTTCTACCATTTCTTCTTAACTTTGTTGCTATACATTTGATAGAGTACATGGCTACTGTGAATAGAATTTTTTTGTTACATTTTCAATCGTTTTTAAGTGTCAGTTTAAAGGATGTGCATATTAGCTGCGTCTGGAATTCTGGAACACATTCTCTGAAACTGCTCATGGAATAAGGAGTAAATTTTCACTGTGTCTCTAATATTGTGCTGTCTTCTGATTTTTACATGCTTTTAATCAATTTTTGTATATTTAATTTTTCTAGAAAATCATTCAGTTCCATGGGGAATTATATATCTTTTGGTTAGAATTTATGTACTTTTATTTATAAAATTTTCTTTCTTTTTAGTATGCTAGTATAACAGAGGACAGATATTTTTAAAGTTACAATTGGACCTCTTAAAATGCATGCATTTTTCGCAAGTTAGGATCCTTTACTGGCCTTCACTAGAAATGACAGAATCCTTTCCTAATGACCTGAGAACTTCATCTGCTGACACTCATAAGGGATTGATCTCTATGTGACCTGGCAGCATCTGGCTGCTAAACCAGCTGGCACCCGCTGGGGCTTGACTAATGCCACTTCCAGTGGCCTGGCAACCTGATTGTGCCTTTCCTTGCTGTCACTCCTGACAATTTGAGTTCCTTCCAGAGTTTACCAAGGGAGGAAAAAAACACCTAATAATTCAGTGAGAGTAATCTCAATATTTCATCACCTGTCAGTTGTCTAAGTTGCCTGAACTGAAGATAAAGGCTTTTCTGACTATAAGTTACTGGGCTTTCTAACTTGATCAAGAAAGATAAAATGCAGAAACCCAGAATTTAAGACTGAGAATGTATAGCCATTTTTCAGAGGAGATTTTCTGGGCTCCTAAATGGAGAAGTTTTTAGGATTCTCCGTAATTAATAGGAATACAGAGAGTTGGGACCACAGATAGGAGTGAAGTCCCTCTTGAACCCTAAGGATTCCATTAGAATCTAAAGGACACAGCAGGAGTACTTGCAGAGAACCTTAAATAGTCCTTCCATGCTGTAAATTTGTCGATGAGCAGAGTTTATAGCTCTTGAATACTATGGGAGGCCCAATACCAGGCGAAATCTACAGTCTGGTCCTTTCTCTATGCCACGCACAAATTTGTCAAGTCAGAGAAAAAAAATCTTCAAAAGTGATTAACACCTTTTATCATTTAAATTAGTGGAATGCTATAACAATCTTTGCAAGATAGACCAAATATTTCGGTTAGTTAAAGGGGGGACATTTGTTTTTCTCTGTCTGACTTATTTTGCTCAGTGTAATACCCTCAAGGTCCATGCTTGTTGCAAATGGCACAATTTTGTCTTTTTTATGGCTGAATAGTGTTCCATTGTATATATATATACCACATCTTGTTTATCCACTCATCCTTTGATGGGCACGTGGGTTGCTTCCACGTCTTGGCTATTGTGAGTAATGCTGCCATGAACATAGGGGTGAAATATATTGACGTACACGTGAAATTTACACAATGTTGTAAGCCAATATGACCTCAATAAAACGATTTTTTAAAAAAAGAGGGAGAGTTTTTCTGGCTGGTTGGTTCATTAACTGCTTCCTAACTGGCTTTTCAAAGAACTTGGTTCTCATAGATCTCTATGGATATTTATCAGGTTATGATCTATCATTATAACGCTCTATGCTTCTATACTCTTTTTCATATTTGAGAACTGAATTCTATCTAGTTACGCCAGTTAAGATTATGGAGAAATCCTCCAGGCCAAGTATAAGGATGTCCCTTTGAGCAGTTTGATAGTTTCTTCCCTCTTGTCAGAAAAAGCAGTCTGTGGCTAGTCTGATCCTAGCTCAAAGGAGTAAGCACAGACCTCAGATTTTTTGTTTTTTGAGGGTTTAAATCATAATTCCAGTTCCTTTTCTCAGGACATATTTACTTGTTTGTAAACTGCCTGAAAATTTTGAATGCTCAATTAGTGTTGTAATCATTTTTTTAATATTTTCTATACTGAATTTTATTCAAACTTCTCAATAACTATAATTTTTTCTCTAGTTCATTCATATAATTATATACTTTTTTATTTCTCTGATTTACCTTGATGCTGTTTATCTTTTTGTAGTTGGTTTAAAAGATTTACCCACTTGTTTTTCCTTTTCCAATCGTTTCATTTTTTTGACATTCATTTCCACCTTCATCTACATTAATTCCCTCTACTTTCTTTCATTTTGTTGCATTCCTCATCTTCTGCCTCGTTAAGTAAAATTAAATATTTAAATTATTTAATTTTCAGCTTTATTAATAAGTCCAATAGTTTATCTATAAGAACAGAATTGCTATGTGTTAGAAACTATGTAAATGTGATTAGAAATGCAGTTAATTAAAAATAAAAAATCAATTGAGATACAATTATATAAGTAAAAAATTGAATAGCACTTTTGCTTCCTTGAATCAAATATTCAGAAATTAAGAATATTACTCGGCATGTATTTTGCATATATATATTGCATATATAGGTGTATATACATACATACATACATATATATATAGGTATAGTCATGAGTCATTTAATGACGAGGATACATTCTGAGAAATGCATCGGTGTACAATTTCCTTGCTGTGTGAACATCATAGAGTGCACTTACAAAAACCTAGATGATATAGCCTACTACAGACCTATCCTGTACGGTACTAATCTTATGACGGACGATCGCATGCAGTCTGTCATTGACTGAATAGTTGTTATGCATGACTGTGTATGTACTTGTGCACATATACATAAATTAGATGCCTAAATTTGTATAATCTCTGATATAATAATAGCTGATATTTTGTAGTGCTGACTGTTTTTATGTTACTATTTTTAAAAATTTTATTGTATTTTAGACTCCTATTTAATGTTGATCTATAAAGATTCATCTCATTAATATGCTTACATACCTACTAATTTATATCATATTTGTGAATGTTTAGGTTGTTTCAATTATTTTGTCATTAAAAAGAGTTTCAATAAATATTCTCAAACTTAATATTTTATGACTGCACTGGCAAATATGGTAGCCACTAATACATGTAGGCTTTTTAAATTTAAATATGATTTACTTAAAATAAAACTAAGAAATCAGTTTCTCAGTACAATAGCTATGATTCAAGCGCTCAATAATCACATCTTGCTACAGACTATCATGCTAGACAGGAAAGGCAGAGAACATTTGCATCAACCTGAAAATTCTGTTGACCAGTACTGATTATCCATTCTAGCAAGTCTTACTATTGGAAAGATTTTGAGAACTAAAGCTTCATGTTTAAGTATTTGTACATTTTAAATTTGCACACAGCCAGGTCGAAATGATTGTAGAATTTAACAGTCACACTAAGAATGCGTGAAAGTATATAATTTTCCATATTTTCATCAACACTAGATATTATCTTTTAAAATTTTTCTCAGCATAATAGAAAACTACTTTCCTGTTACTGTAGTTTTTATTCACTTGACTATCAATGAGTTCAACTCATTTGTTGAAATTTACATTTCTGATTCTTTAAATTGCTTAAATTGCCTCTTTATATTATACATGGAAAGTATTGAATATATTTTCAGACACAAATGTTAAACATGAGCAGGCATGCATTTACTTTCTTTATTCTATTCATGTCTTTGCACATTTCTCAATATTTTTATCTAGAACCAGCAGTAAATTTGTTTATTATTCTAGAGTTTCCCTTGATTTATAGTATCTTTTTTCCTAGTACCTATGTTGTTATTTTTCTCCACATTCATCCCCAATATGGGAAGATCTATCTAGCTCTTGTCTTAATAGGCAAAGCGAAGGAATTGACCTTGAATTCCACTTCCTGTTGACTGGCACTATTTCCAGATTCTATTTTCAAATCTGTAACAGAAGGGAAGGTTGACGTGCATCGTTCCCAGTCCAATTCCCAATTTCTGGCAGTTCATCTTCTGGCCCTGCTCTACTTTGATTAAGTGTTTTTTCGAACATTGTTTCCAGGTTTTCTGGTATTGAGCCAAAGAACAGAGCCAATGTTGTACACTGAGGATTACACTTGTCAGCCAGCACTGTTACCAGGTCGTATTTTCTTTGCCCTTACTTACAGCAATTTGCCCGTGGGAGGTACTACTTTCTTCGTAATGCACTTTGCCATCACAGTTTTTCCTGTGTTTTTCCAGTTCTTAGCAATGATTCGAAATCCCTGCCTCATAGAACAGCTCCAAAACTATGTCAGAGGGGATCTCTGCTTGTCAGAGACTGCCTCCCAGACTTAGTTGATCAATGGTGGTAGAATTATGAAGCATCTTATCACTTCTAAGATAGGCTTTTAGAAGATTAGGGATTCAATCTACAAGTTGAAGCCTGGCTTTATATCTTTCCACTTTTCCTCCTTCTAACTCTAGATGTCTTATATTAGTGTCAATTCCTACAAGATACCAATATTGAGTTATCTGTCAGAATTACTATAGAAGGTTGCTGTGGGTTTTAAAAATATTTCACTGCATCTCCATCAGTATTTAATGAATAGTTGTGGGAGGCTCCCTTGGGGCCTGCAAGCCAGCTGTCATTTTGAAACCAGAAATCTCTGATCATAAAATTTCAAAAATAATGTCTTTTACTGTAGCTGACAGTAAATACTGATAAAGCTAGCATTAAACCTGTTCTGTGTGGCAGAGATTCATTTTAAAATGAATTTGATATGTCAAAATGCCTCTTCAATTACATAAGTCAAGGGATTGTATTGAAGTATGATAATTTTAAGAATTCCTGTAAAAAAAAAAAAGACATTATGAGAGAATTCCTTAGCGAAAAATGCAAGTTTCTAAGAGCATCTCTTGTAAAAAACAAGTGGATATATTGGGACATGCACATACTCTATAGATACTCTTTACATTTAAAAAAAAATAAAATATAGAATGTCTTACATTATTTTCTGCACATAATCTTTTATGTTACCAAAACTGTTCATTAGTTGAAATGGGTCGATTTTGCATTACAATTCTCTACTTGCCAAAGTATGTCTGTGTTTAAGAAACTCAGCAATCAACAGAAGCCATGTACTTTATCGCCTTGTAGAATGTATTTTGAAAATTCCCAGGTGTGTTGTGCAATCTGCCTTTCAAAACTAATTTTAACAGTAAGCAAATTGCGTTGTTTTGAGAAAAAGAACGTAACTCTCTCCTACGGACTGAACATGGTTTATGAAGTATAAGGTTTTTTTCTCCATAAAAATAGTATCAGTCTTTCTCTCACGTGCAAAATGTCTAGATGGTGCAGTAGTGAGAAAATCAAGAATACAACTCTTCTGATAGAAAATACTCATTGTCACAACTAGAAGGGCCTGCAACTAAGATATACAACTATGTACGGGGGGTTTGGGAAGATGAAGCAGAAAAAAAAATAAAAAAGGAAGATTGGCAACAGTTGTCAGGTGCCAATCTTTAAAAAAAAAAAAAAGAAAAGAAAATACTCATTGTTTCTCATCTGCAGTGACAGTGGCAAACAACTGAGGAAACTGCCATTTTTATAGTCACACTGTTCTTCCACATTTTTTTTTTTTACTTTGAATGTGATATGTTTATAATTCATCCTTAATTATACATTAAAAAACCTAGTAGCAGCATATAAAATTAACATGTGGTCGAAAATAATAATAGCTCTCCTATTCTTACCATGTTGTCTGTGCCAGAAACTGTAGGTGGGGATCTTAATAAATTACCTCATATATTCTTCTCAAATATCCTGCAAGGAAGAGATTGCTAGCCCTGGTTTTTTTGGATGTGGTGGCTTCGAGTCAGATAACTCTTGAGTGATTGCCAGGATGACAGCATAAATATGAGGCTGTATTCCATAAGCTTGATTCTCAAAAGACCTTGTCTATTTGACTTTCTACAATTAAGTGCTTTAAAAACATAACACTATAAAAATATATAAAATACTGTTAAAAATAAAATTCTAATTTATGATAATTTGCCCTATATAAAACATTATTCACAGAAAATTTTTCTTTATTCTTCACTATCACCGAAAGTTTCAAAGTCCCCTTTTCTTTGTGCTTGAGACTTAAATGCTTATGTATGCAACTGGGTCATCTATCTTCTTGCATCTACATACGCCTTGTAGAAGAACAAATAAATGATAGGGAAAATTTCTTGAGGCACCAGTGAAATTGTGGCATTAGTCCATATAAAATAATTATTTCTAATTTCGCTTAATAATTGCATAGGTCAACTCCATTGATATATAAACTTATCATGTGATGTGCAAAAATAAATTAATTATGGTGGATATCTCTTAGGGTTTGCAGTTCAACAGGGCACTTTTAGAACTGTGACTCTAAATGACCCAATGAGTTATCAAAGGTGGATGACTTTAAATATGGTTGTGTTTGAATACCTTTCTCATTATGTGGTCTACAATACGGTGATTCTTATAGACTGAAAAATTAAAAAGATTTTACTCAAAATAATAATCTCCATTTAGCACTGAGTTCTTTGTTCTATGTCCTGATCAAGTTTCTCTCGTTTAAAAACATGTATAAAATTTTATTCAGATGAGGAACATTATTAATTTCTTTGTATAATGTTAGCTCCTGTAGGAAGTTAACCCAGAAATCTCAGCGTGTTAATACAGGAAATGTTTATTTCTAGCGTATGTCATACAATGATATGATGATTTTTTATCCTTCTTTTCCTTCACTTAATTAAATCCACAATTATTTGATTTTTTTTTTCGCCTATAATATATACTCTATGGCTCTCTGCTTACTTCTTTTACACATTCTTCCCTATCTAGATTTACTTTCAATGTGCACTTCCGAATTTTCTTCTAGTCCAACACCTGGTAATAGCCCAAACTTGGATCAATGCAGTTTTCTGCTTTTCAAACACACATGCATACTCCTCGCCCCCAACACACACAGGTTGATGAGTGCTGCTGAAGAAAATAATGCAATAATGCACCAGCACAGATTGTAGTCATTACACATTCACAGTACAACACGAAGTCGGTCCTTTGTATTTTCTGATACTCCTATTGTCCCCTAATTAATTCTATTATATTCTCCATAATAGCCATTTGAAATTTCCCAATCCTCCTCAAATTTTCAAGCTGGTTACCTACTGGTGTCTTGGAACTGGCATTGACTTAAAAGAAAAATCAAATGTCATGACATGGATACCTCTTAAATTTCAATTTCAAAACATTAAAAATAATAAAAACTGGTCCTTGTTCATTCTTTCTTCCTATTTCCAGTCTCAATGAAAAGGGTGTTTATCTTCTTCTGTAAAATTGTAGTCTGGATTTCATTCTCTCCTCCCTTTTCAAGGACCTCATTTGATTGATCTCACATAATGTTATCTCTCCTCTATTAATCTCTTCCTACTTGCACATAAAGACTCTTAAATTTCTTCAATGTAACTAAACAATAACAAAAAAGCAAAGAACAATAACAACAAAAAAACAATCAGCTTTAACACTCACTTTTGCTTTGGCTATTAGAGCCTTACCTTAAGAAAAGATATATTAAAAGATATATCCGCATAAACTTTCTCTCCTGCAATTCCCACTATTGCTCCCACCTGTCGTAAAAACGTCTACTAACATTGCCCAGAAATATTAGCTAAAGCCAGACTCCCAGCAATATTGATTACATTGGCCATTCCTTTTACAAATCCTCTGTTTAATTGGTTTTTCACTTTATCAATCTAGTGGATTTCTCCTTTCTTTCTGTTTATACCGTTTCTGTGTCCTATGCTATCAAGATAAACATTAGGGAAGCAAGGTTGCATAATATTCACTGAACAGCCATTGCTCTCCAGCAGATTGATAAATACAGTGTAAATGTGGGTGGAGGAGACAGCATAGGATGTGCACGTATATTGATAGGCATCTTACTCCTCCATGTTAAAATCTTAAAAAGCTATTGCTCAGGGCCCACCTGGTAGCCTTGTGGTTAAGTTCATGCGCTCTGCTTTGGTGGTCCAGGGTTTCACTGGTTCTGAACCTGGCACCACTCATCAGGCCGTGCTGAGGCAGTGTCCCAGATAGCACAATCAGAGGCACTCACAGCTAGAAGCTACAACTATGTACTGGGGGGCACTGGAGAGAAGAAAAAGGAAAAGAAAGAAAAAGAGAAGATTGGAAAGAGATGTTAGCTCGGGTGCCAATCTTTAAAAAGAATAAAATAAAAAAACCTATTGCTAAACTGTTGGTGATTACAAAAGAAAATGGTAGCTATTTTATGGTGAAGCCTTTTGTTAATCAACTTTATAGAATTATAATGCTGAAATATGTCAGTCCTTGTTGCTCCATTTGGCCAAAACTTGTGAAAATAAAGAACATGGTGAAATAATATATCGATATTTGCTGACCACTTATCATTTAACAGGTATGGTTGTAGATACTATAAGTATGTTAATGAATTGAATACTCACAAAAATATTCTGAAATAATTGGTACTATTACATGCATTTGATAAATTTGGAAACACAGATAAAGAATGGTTGAGTAAGTTGATCAAGGTCACACAGTCAAGAAGTGATGAGAGAGATTCAAGTCTGGCCCCAGAGGCCACATTCTTAACTACTAAATAAATAGGTTTTTCTCATCTTTTGGTTCTTCTGTCTTTGTTCTTTGACTCCGTGGCATAGGATGCTTTACTCTTGAAATAAGCAACGCTCATGAAAATATGCATTTAAGTTAGTTTTAAGTGTGTTGAGGAATACGAGGCTACATTAATTAAGGATGGAGGTAAATAAGCACAGGGTAGGGATTTAATATAAGGCATATTTATAATCTTTAAAGACACCTTTAATAAACATGCTGGTTTGTCCTTTTCTAATAAAAATCTTTATTGCCCTCTATCGACATCAAGCTCTCTCTTTCCTCAACACTGAGTTTTCTATTTCATTATTGTATGGGTTAATTCCTCGCTGTTGTTTAATTTTTGACAGATCATACAATTAACATTCCCCAAGCTCATAATCACTTTTCACACAAAATATCTTTATTTTGTTATCTTATGTCACAGAATGCCCTTTGCATATCTGAATACAACTTTCCTTTACTGCTAGATTAACTACGACCTCCTTTATGGAATACTGTGCATCTGTTCATCTTATTTGTATCTTGTCTCTCAAACATTAAGGCACTTTAAGTCAGTCTCTTTCAGATTAATATTCCTATCACCAATTACTTTGATATTTCTATATCTCGAATAAAAAAATTGCTCAAATTCCCACATCTCAACATTTTATTCCTACTTAGTACATTCATTTTTACTCTTTAAAAAAATTCCGTACACTTTTCCATCATATGAGCATACCATGCATTAAGAATATTTTATATGTAAATGTAGTATCTCAAAAATAAATCAGTATTGTACCGGTCTTCCATAAATATATTCATTGTGAACTGCTATATTAACTGTAGTGAAATATATAGACATTTTGGATGCACACCTTAGCTTAGAATATTTCCAAAGAGGTATGTTTAATACAAAATGAAATTATCAAAATGTTTATGTAATCAGTATTCCTTCTATGTGCTTCACAAACTGTGAACATTTCTTTCTTTTTCTTCTTTACTTTGTAGAACTGGCTTGCTCCATGCTTGGAAATTCACCTGACAGTAATGTTGACTCATTTTTCAATGGGGAGAGAAATAACAGCTTTCATTATCTTTAGCAACCATGTAAATTTGTTAAAGCACATAAAGAGCGCAAAAACTAAAATTCCTTATGAATATCTTTTTTCTTATCGGAAGCCTAGAATATTAAAAATAAATATCTGAATTAATAAAAGTCAGTGAAGCTCGACTCTGTGATTTTAACACTGTTAAGCTCCTTTTAGTCATGTATACAAGCCAACTATAAAAATGACAAAAGCCGAAGTGCTTGTTTAGAAATCTGATGACATGTTTACATTATTGAGGTCATAGTGGAAGAGGGGTTTTGGACCTCGGCCAGCACCATGTGGGTTCTTAATTCCATTTTTATTTGGCTTCTTGTGACCTACTCTTCACAACTACACCCATGATAAAGGAACATCTCATTTTAGTAACATATACCATAGTAACAGGTATCTGCAGTTTGACACGTTGCTAATTAAATATTGATTTGTTGAATGAACTCTAAACCTTCAATATTTTTCTAATTAGAATAATGACTTTTCTGTTTGCTGGCAGTTATGTTTCTCTTTAGAAAGTAAAAGATACATAGAAGTAGTTCAAAAGTATAAATTATTAAGCATATTGTACTTCAAAGTCTGGTTAATAAATTAGACATTTTGTAATAGGTTCAGGCAAATTGCTTTTATTGACTATAATAAAGAAAGACTCAGGCTTCTAATCCAGTTTGGTAATCGCAAAATGCAGCGTTGAATAGTAGCAATATGGCCTCTGCATAATACATTTACTCAGGAGATTTTACTCCATTCTTAGTGAGTGGCTACCCTATTGGATTATTGTATGCCACGTTAAAATTTGAGAGCCTTATATATCTAAAAACAGAATTATTTTTCATTTTAAATTGTCATAAATAAATCTCTATCCATTGAATTATCTCCAATAAAAGCAATATTGCATATAAATAGTATTATCCATATAATGGAATCTCTTTAATAATCTTGAGTGTGGAAACTAATTAAACATGAAGAAAGTCCATCATATAATAGAAAATATTAAAAAGGAATCAAAAAGACAGTTTCATAAGACTTTATGTTTTTTATTTTAAATAAGGCGGTCCCAGGGCATAGAGTCCCACGAATAGTGTTGTAATGGGTCTTGACCATGAACTGCCCTTTGAAGAATAAGATGAAGCTTAGGAAGCAAATGCTGAAGTTGGAAAAAGACATAAAGTGATGACTGTGCTTAAAAAGATTTTTCCAGAGTTTATCACTTTTAATCCACATAAGAATTATATGAATTAACCTGTTCTTTCGTCCCTCACTCTCTTTCCTTCTTTTTAAACTCTCTGTACATAATTTTTTTCTTGTTAATTCTTTAGTTTGGTTGTAAATGTTTCTCAAATATAGAGTAGATACAGAGATATTTGAAATGACGTGGGGTGTAGAAAACAAAGGAAATTGAATGTAATCCTTATCTTTGAAATATCGCCTGCATCTCCCTTCCTGATCTCATCCTCTCCCAGTTTCACAATGGAAAACATTATTCAGATTTTGTCTTTATAATCATATTGCTTTAAAAAATTTTTTCTTCGAGTATGTTGGTTCCGTAGTCATATATTGTTTAGTTTTGCACTTCTGAACTATATATAGTATAGGGTTTTTCTGTGATTCATTTTTCACTGAATATTTTGTCTCAATTTAGTACAGCTAAATAGAACTATTCAATTTACTTTTTTTTTTTCATCTGGATAGTATTCCATTTTATGAACATAGCACAATTTATATGTCCATTTCATTTTTGAATAAGACTTGTTATTCTTTACCAGTTGGAGCTATAGAAAACAGGATCACAATAAATATTGTTTTACAATGATTTTTCCTTCCTTTAACACACTAGAGGTTTTGATGGGGTACATAAAAAGTAGTATTTGTGGATCAGAAATGTGGAAGAGAAAGCCCAAGAAAAAGTGGTTAGCTCCCTTACTAAGAACGCTGCAAAGTAAAAACAGCTTAAGAATACTATTGTGTCAGGCAGAGCAGCGTCCTGAAGAACTGATAGGTTAGGCAAGGAAGGTCAAAGTCAGTTTGATTCACGGCTTGCTTACTCATGAGAATCTTAGAAAGCATGGGAAACTTAGGTTATGTTTGTCATGGGATAGGATGAAGGGCCTTCCAGACTGGAGTTAAGATTTTACTGGGTGTTAGTTTCCAGGATTAGCAAGAGAGGTTAGGAACAATAATGAGGAATAATGTTTTATTGAGGTAAGTAACAAAAAAAAATTCATTCAGTCATTCATCATTCCTCATATACCTTTACCTCAATGTTTCTAGAAAACTCCAAATTATTTCCAGAAGTGATTACACCAATTAAATTCCAATAAAAACATATGTGTTCCCATTTCCACACCCTACCAACACTTGATACTCTTTGGTTTTATTTGCATTCCCTGACTATTGATAAGGTTGTCCATTTTCTCAAAAATTTATCAGCCATTTTTGTTTGTTCTTTTTTGAAGAGCCTGTTCGAAAGATTTGCCCTTTTTGTTTTTTGCATTTCAATCTTTCTTATTTCTCTGAAAGAGGACTTTCTGTATTCTGATTTGTTCTCTATGTCCCTGTGGGAATATCTGTGTCTATCTCTACATTTGTTGTCTATCAATTATCTATCTATCATCTATCTATCTATGTAATGTTATTTCACATTTTCATGGCCTGATTCTTAGTTTTATTTTTTGTATCTTTATATAAACAGGAGTTACTTATTCAACTGTAGTCAAATGTACCCATCATCTGATTTATAGTATTTTTATATCTTATATAAGAAATATTTTTCTATCATGATTCATAGTGGTATTATTTTATATTGCCTTGTACAATTTTATTGTACTTTTCTTTCAATTTATGATTTAGTTATTTTGGATAAAAGTTTTATGAATAGGGAAAAGAAGGGGCCCAATTCCACATTTTTTCAAATAGGTATAAAAAGTTTACGCAAAACCATTCATTAAGAAACTACTCTGCAATGCAAGTTTGTCAAAAACCAATTTTCTAGATGTGTTTAGTTCTGTTTCTATTCTCTTTATATCCTTCATTGCTCTATTGACTATACAACATTGTTTAATTTCTAATATTTGACATCTGGTAAGGCAAGGTATTTCATCATGCACGCAGTAAATCCAGGGTTATCAGCTAGGAATGATCGCCCCTCCCTTAACCCTCAAGACATTTGGCAACATCTAGAGACATTTTTGGTTTTCACACCCGGGGAGAGAGGGGGTGCTACTGACATCTAACGATTAGAGACCAGGAGTGCTGCGAATCATCCTCCATTGCCCAGGATTACCACTCCTCTTCCCCAAAAAAATCATCTAGTCCAAAACGTCAGTATTGTTGAAGCTGTGAAATCCTGACTTTCATAAGATGACACATGGGGATGTCTTTTTGAAAAGGGAATTGCATGTTCCACGTGTGGCAGTAGGATTCAGTACAGAAGTGTTTGCTTTTGTCTTTATCTCCTTTTGATTCCCTTGGTTATCAACTTACTTTTCTTCAATGTCCTTAATTAAATTTTGATTAATCTATTCTCTCTTGCAATTTAGTCTCCATTAGTAAGAGTTTTATATTTCCTTTCTTGAGTGCCTTGAGAGGTAAAAGAGAGTTTGATGAAGGAAGATCACATTCTCTTTTCCTTTCATTTCTTTCTTGAGTTTAATCAATTCTCTTTTCATGTTATTTCTTCCTAATTTTGTTTATTTTTTTTCTGACTCAAGGTGACTTTTCCCATCCCTAAATAAATATTTATGTATAATTATATATTATTATGTACAAAAATACTGAATATGATTGGTTGTTTAATGCTATCTTCCAGTTGTCTTTTGCTCTGTGGTGATTTTATTCAGGGAGAATGTTTCATTCCTTGAGGCATATAGTGTCTCATTTTCTGATATTTAAAAATCACTCTTAATGGATACATTTCTTTTTCTATTCATTTTGGTCAGTTTTGGATAGCACTTAGGATTCCAAGTTTAAGGGCATTTACTTCTGACAGGGTAGCAAAGTCCAGATTCTTTAGTGTGTTTGACTGTTTCCAGAGGTAGGAAAGAAAAGTGTGTTCTCTGAATTCTGGCTCTCTTTTGTCACAAAAAAACCCTATGTTTTCTCCTTTTAATTATTTTCTCCTCCACCAACCAATTGTCAAAAAGCAACACTCCATCCATTTTCCCCTTTATGCTGCTTTAAAAACTATGCTTTAAAAAACTTTAAGAAACTATGCTTTAAAAAAATAGGCTGACACTTCAAATTGCATAGAATTTAATTTCCTTTCATTTATACCAATGATTTTCAAAGGAGAAAGCAGAGACAGTTCTGTCCCACATGGCACGCTATGCAATGTCTGGAGTCGTTTTGGTTGTAACAACTCCTGGGGGTGGAGTGGGGTGAGGGCAGAATTTGCTATTAGTGTTTACTAGATAGAGACCAGGGATGCTTCCAAATATCCTGCCATCCATGGGACAGCCCCACAAGAATGAGTCATCCAGCTTCCAATGTTGATATCGAACCTGAAGTGAGTTCGCTCACCCTTTGCACAGCAAGCCAATCTCTGACACCAGGTGTAGTGGAAGAAAGCAGGACTTTTATTATTGCACAGCGCTGAGCAAGGAGAAAGGGTAGCTAAAATCCCAAACTCCACAAAAAGCTAAAAGTAAGAGTTTTTATTTGGGGTTTTAGGTAGGGGACGTAGCTAAAATCCCAAACTCCACAAAAAGCTAAAAGTAAGAGTTTTTATTTGGGGTTTTAGGTAGGGGACGGGGAGCATGTGACCTCCTTGGTCAGAGCTTTTCCACCAGCCTGTGTTTGGCATGAGACCGCTTGAAGAGAGGAGGAGATAACAAATCCAGGTGGTGGTCTTCGGCCATTTATCTCCACGGAGGATAGTGGATTCTGGAGCCAGGAAGCCAAGGAGTAAGCAAGGAATGAGTGCTTTGGTTTTAACCCCATATATGCTGGATTTAATGTAGGGAAACCCATATCAGGGCCAGTGTCAGTGTCAATAGTGCCAAAGCTGATAGTACACTCCTTTAGTACTTCCACACTTGGGATAGGTTTACTCTTTCTGGCAGTGTTTTTAGATCAAATGTAGGTTTTAGGTCAAATTTAGATCACTTCCCTCTTTTTCATTTCTCATGATATTTTTCTTTACGTTCTCAGTTGTCAAACACCCCTGCTCTGTGGCAAGAGCAGAGTGGTATTTCCTACATATTGCATGTTTGCTAATAGCTATTTTGAATTTGGGACATTCATTGTCTTTGAATTATGCTGACAGCATTATTTTGTGTAGCTGTTTGTGTTATTAATATTTTGTAATACTTTAGAGGAAATACTAAGAGAGGTGGACCTAGGCAGCCAACATTTTCCTCAGATCCCCAAAAGCCTTCCTCCAGGGCCACCTTAAACTGTATTCTTTTCTCTAATGTTTTCCAGACTACCTAGGGAGCGTGGATATGGGCTGCGAGTTCAGGTTAGTGGTGAGTGTGGCTTTGAATTCCTTAAGGAGTTAATGTTTTCATTTTTGTTCTTTACTTTTGTCTTCCCCCACCAGATTACAAGGTAGGTGAATATTTCTCTGGGTCTATTTGTGGCCCTCATTTCACTGAGAGTCCCGCTTTACATGGTTGCATCTCCCACTGACTACATCTTAGTAACTACATCCTTTCCTGAATGCCAGAAGAGACAAAAGGATTTGAAAAGGGAAGCTCCTTTTCTCAAAGGGCTTGACATACGCCCTTAGATAGAAAATGAGCCTTGCAGCTCTGTCTGAATGTTTATCTTACTACTATTATTTCAAGCTTATCTTAATCAAAGAGTTCTGAGCAAACCATTTCAAAGATTTCTGTTTTTGTAGAAATGTTTATAGGACAAAGAGTATTTAGAAAACCCATGTTTTCCTGGATACAGAAATAAAGTATATCTTGCTAAAAATAATTTTACCTGACTTCATTATAGTCAAATACAAATGGTGAATAATTAGGTTTTCTGGAGAGGTTTTACTTCCATCTAAATCTTATCAATATATCATCTGTAATAAGTCATGCTGATAGTATTTACCCTTCATATGATGTGGTGAAAATGGCACCTTCCCTCTGTGGTCTTCCTCTCTGAAACACGTAATCTAACCATGGGAAAAATATATGATCAGGAGAAAAATGTCAGATAAATCCCACTTGAGGGACATTCTATAAAATACCTGCTAGTCCTCAAAACTGTGAGGGTCATCAAAAACAAAGTCTGAGAAATGGTCACGAGTCAGAGGACCCTGAGGAGACCTGATGATACAGTGATGTTATTCTGGATGGGTTCTTGGAACAGAAAAAGATCTTGAGTTAAAAAAAATAAATAAATAAAATATGGACTTTAATTAATAGTATGGTATTGATACTAGTTCATTAATTATAACAAATGTACTATACTAATGTAGGATGTTAATAATAGAGGAAACTGGGTTCAGTGTATATGGGACCTTTCTGTACTTTATTCCCAATTTTTCTGTAAAAGTAAAACTGAGCTAAAACTTTTATTAATAAATAAATACAAAAATTCCTATCAAAGTTTCTTCCCCATTTAGTAAGAATGCTAGTTTCATTCCCAAATGATTTTGTAAATGTCATTATGCAAAATAATTTTGTTCCATTTAGGTCTGGGACAATGGTTCTGTCACACGTCAATGTTCCGTGCCGTACTATATTGCACACTGTCTTTTTCTAAGGTGGTCCAGATGAAGGGGGCGCACTTGATCTGAGGCAAGGACCAATTGGGATGGCATCATAGTTATTACTTAGAAAAACACATTGACAAAATCTCTGACCTGAAAAAAAATTGTCCCCACGCATAAGCAGAATATAAGAGCAAGACAAATTGCTCTTACCTGTGGCTAGTTAGGAAAAGGAATATTGTAAAATATTGACCAAAAATTTAACTGGGGAATATTTACAATAAATAGGAACTAGGAACAAAGATAAAAATTCATGAGGAAAGATGAGGAAAAGCTGTATGGCAACTCTTTCATTTCCCCTACTTCTGCCTTCTTTAGATTCTATACCAGGATATACTAATAATTTGTTTTCATTGGAAAAATTTGAATCTTATATTAACTGAGACACTTCACACCTCAGCTTTACTGATTACATTCCTTGGATTTAAATCAATTTTCAAACACAAGAATCTAGTTATTTAATCTTGATAATTATTTCCCATCTGGTCTCCAAAACTTTACCATCACCTGAGTTCTGTAGTTTTACTTATTTATTTAGTCTTATTCTTATTATGCATGACTAAGCAATATTGTAGCACTCTAGTAAGTATATAACTGAGCTTAGTTTTCCCATTATGTGACATGACTCCATCCCAAATGCATATTTACCTTTTTTTTTTTTTTTGAGGAAGATTAGCCCTGAGCTAACATCTGCTGCCAATCCTTCTCTTTTTGCTGAGGAAGACTGGCTCTGAGCTAACATCTGTGCCCATCTTCCTCTACTGTATTTATGGGACACCTACTACAGCATGGCTTGCCAAGTGGTGCCATGTCCACACCCGGGATCCAAACCGGTGAATCCTGGGCCACCAAAGCAGAACGTGCCCACTTAAGCGCTGTGCCACTGGGCCTGACCCCATATTTGCTTATTAACCACAGCTTATTAAAATGGATTAAATGAATATGGTATTATTTCACTATTGATAACTACTAGCCAGCTTCTCTTCACAGAATCAAGTTCTGCTCATCTGATTTATCTTTATGCATTAATTCGCTTTATAAACTCTTTCTTTTTCTTTATGGACAGCTGGTAACTGTAACAATTCTGATACTTTCTTCTGACTTTGAAGAAATGTGGATGAGTCATAAGCTCCTACTTTCTGATTGTCACAACCAAATTCTCCTTCTGTACTCTTGCACAGGGAATATGTAATAATGTATTATTTTTCAAGAGATTTAACTATTATTTTGATTAATTTCTTGTCTAAAATGGGTCAAATTTGGCAGAAGACGTTTCCTAAGCACTATGTATTATGCACGCTTGAAAGCCTGTAATTTAGAAAATCTAAATATAATGTTCCAAATGGATGCCTCATTAAGGAACTCGAGTTATTTTACCATTTATATGGAATTTTCTACTGTCATATGAATTTCAGGAGAATCAGACTGGGTAAACCTGCAAAGTTTAAAATTATTATTAGAGAAGAGCTAAACCTTGTTGGGGAGAGAGGCTCAACATGGTTCAAGTGTCCCCCTCTACCTGTTATTTGTAGCCAGTGGGGCAAGTCATGGAGTGTAGTAAAGACATGAACTCTAACTCTAAGAATGGGGATAGATGTAAGGGGAGTAAGTTGAAACCCAGGCAAATATCCTAAAGCATACATAATATTATCTGAATTCAAATGATATACAGACCAGCGTAAATTTCCCTCACTCTACGACAGAAAGAACTTAAAACAAGTTTGATCTCTCACTAATACATCACTGATATCAATTCTTTATTATTTCCACTTTCTCTTTTTGCTCTTGTTTAAGAATCTCTTGGAACATCATTATCTTTTGTGACAATGAGCTCTTTCTCTTGTATTTGAACCAAGCTAAGAAAACCACAATGTTTTATTGTTGCACAGTTTTCAGGAAACTTATTAAGGAGTGGTCAAGTCTCAAGTTTTAGAAACTATCACCAACATTTTCATCATCATATTAACATCCTTATGGGTCTTTTATAGTAATTTTAAGTAATGAAAAATCTATAAAAATGACTAAGGATTTTAAAATTGTATTAGAGGGCAGTTATTGAATATTGAAAAAATAACAGTCACTGCTGTAATTACAGAACCATAAATAAGATATTATACCTCTCATATTTGGTGATTATCAATTATTATTGAATATTACCTATTGCAGAATATGAACCTCCAGTTCACACCCCCCCATATGTAAACACATACACAATATATCCTCCAATAGATTTATATCATTATTTTTGTTAGATTATGTATTAGTGTTTACTTTATTATGGCTATATAATATTTTACTTTAAATATTGATTTTTTGAATGAATTCTAAGCCTTCATGTAGTATACATGAATGCGTTTCTTTTGTTTTTTACAATAATTATTGATAATTGCTTCATTTGCTTTGTTTTGTTCTATTTTTCTTGCTAATTGGACCCTAAACTGCCATCTGTAGGATACATGCTTCCAATTTGTGAAAATATGAGTTTCTCGGGTCCCTTAGCATTGTGGGTAGCTGGATGGACACCCTCCAGGCCTGATGCACGACTCACTCTGGGATTTCTCTTTCATCACGACCCTGGGAATTCTCTCTCCATGTTGAGTTCCCTGTTATGCAGCATTTACATTTCCCTTCTTTATTTGGCCCCATATTTTAGTGAAACACTTTCTTCAGTAGCTTTCTGAAAAGAGGCACATCATTTTTTGGTTATGTTAATTGTCTAAATTTACAGGTCATAGGTGACTTTTTGTAAGTCAAATTTAGGGGGAAAACTATTTGCCATTCAAAGTTTTGAAAACATTTGTTCTATCTGCTGGGTAGTAGCGATGTTAGCAAGAAGCTTGATATTGTTCTAATTTCTATCCTTTTTATTTGGCCTTTTTCTCTCTTTTCTGGAAGCTTTTGGTATCTTTCCTTTGCCCCTCGTGTGCTCTCTCTTTCACAATGTTTTGCTTTGATGCAATTTTTTTTTTTAATGAAATGTTTGGCTCATAGCAGTCTCTTTCAATCTTGAAGCACGCATCCTTTATTTCTAATATATATTTATTGCACACTTACCTTTCCTCTAATTTCACTTCTCTCCTTTTCTGAAACTATGGTTATATGATGGACTTCATGAACCAATCATCAATAATCTTTTTTATCCTATCTTATATGTATGCATGTATCTTATATGTATGCATGTGTGAGTTTGGGTTTTTTTATGTCTTATGTTTGTGATTTTTTTGATGAGGAAGATTGGCCCTGAGCTAACATCTGTTGCCAATCTTCCTCCTTTTTTTTTCCTCCCCAAAGCCCCAGTACATAGTTGTGTATCCTAGTTGTATGTCTTTCTGGTTCTTCTATGTGGGATGCCACTACAGCATGGCTTGAGGAGCGGTGCTAGATCTGCGCCCAGGATCTCAACTGGTGAACCCCGGGCAGCTGAAGGGGAGCACATGAACTTAACCACTGCGCCACCAGGCTGGCCTCCTGTATGTGTGTTTTAATTTCTGATCTTCATATTTTAGATTTGTTTAATTTTGTATGCCACCTGTTCCTTCTTTCATGGATGCAATATATTTTCCCTCTAAAGACATTGATTAAGTGCATTAATTGTCCTTCCTCTTGTAAGAACATTGCCTCAGTTTCCTCCAGACTCCATGACCTGATCTCAAGGCTTTCCTGTTCTGGACCTTCCTCAAATGTTTGGTGATTCATTGCTCACGGTATAACAAAATCATGCAGAATTTGAGTGTGTGTTGCTTTGGCTTGGTGGTTAACAGGCTTTCCCTCTTTACCACAGGGCAATTGGTTGAAATATTTCTTTTGTTGACTCTAAACTTTTAAGCATCCTGTCTTTCTGCTCAGCCTGCTCAGATCATCTCAAGAAAAACATTCCATTTTCCTGTGTCTAGAATAAAACTGGCTGTCACTGTCATGGCATCCAGTGAGGGGAAGGCCATGTGCCTATGTCTTATGCATATAGACTTATAGCTGCTTTTTTTTTTTTCCCAGAAAGTACACCTCCAAGCTTCTGTCATGATGAAGACAGGATTACGAGGTCTTGAGATCTACTGTTTATTTCAGCAGATATTTAGCCACTTCTGTTTGTAGCTCCATGACAACGTGACTTTCAGAAACACCTGATATTGTCCATTTTTCCAGTTCACGTATTTCCAACTCTTCGAAAAAGTTTTGTTTTGAGTATTTTAGTTGCAGTTACCATACATCCATCTGCCTTTCAGCTTTGAAAATTTCATGTCATTTCTCTCCCTTTTTCTTGGTCCCTGTGAGATTTCACCCTAAAATTTCCTTTTATATTTATTTTTATAGTGTTTGAGGAAAGAACAGGGAAAATTAGTCTGCTCAGTCTCAAATATTAATCAGAAGTGCTATGTTATTGTTTTAAAAATATGTGTAGATTGGGGCCAGCCTGGTGGGCACAGTGGTTAAGTTCACACACTCCAATTTGTCTCCCGGGTGCAGACTTACCCACTGCTTATCAAGCCATGCTGTGGCAGGCATCCCACATATAAAGTAGAAGAAAATGGACACAGATTTTAGCTTAGGGGCAATCCTCCTCAACACAAAGAGGAGGATATGCAGAGCTTGTTAGCTCAGGGCTAATCTTCCTCAAAAAAAAAAAGATATGTATAGATTAATGTGATAAGAATTTTCTAAACTGACTTCCTTATTATTTATTCATTTGGGCATTTTTTTTCTTCTTTACCTCTCATTCCCTCCTGATATATTTTTTGCAGTCAAAATTATGCATATTTGTATAGTCTACATGTATTCTTGTTAATACCCCAAAGTTTTACAAATGTTTTTTCTTGCTTGGAATAATTCCTTTGAATACTATGCATCAATTACATGTATGGGCTTTTAGTATTTTAAGCAAACTCACCATATATCAGTACTTAGAATTTTCCGTATTCTGCTAATTTTTATTATATTCTTAAGGGAAAATATGTGTGAGTTTTTTCTGAACAGCCTGGCCATTTGAGAAACATTTATCATGAAAATTATTCTGTCATTGTATCATTTGTTTCCTAAACAATCACAGAGCAACATATGTAATTATACCATTGAATTTTAAAGTGTTCACAAACATTGCCCCAAAGTATTACTAATTAAAGCTTATTTAGCATAATGCAGTGAGATTTGTGGCTATGGCTTATTTCCATGTCCAACATTTTACAAGAAAATTGCGACTCTAAAGTCCTTTGTGTTGTGTGGCACTCACGCAGCAGACTTTTCCATACAACGTGCTTTATTCAAATAGAAAATCAGTGCATTCTCAGATACAACAATTCACTCTTGATTAAAACTGGGCTTTATTTTGTTTGCAGTTTTTGTTTAAATATTTTACTGTGCTCCCGCTTATTAACTCAGATCATTGAAATAAAGGGAGAAAAGGACTAGATGTACCTGTGTATGGATCCATTTGCTACATAATCATCTATAGTTTGGAAGTTTTGCTTCTCACCTTACTTTTCTACCATCTCCTATCTTTCCTGTAAATGCCTTGTCCCAAGACACTAGCTGAGTTTTAATTTCCAACTCAAAAGCTACCACTTACACCTAGTCTGTGAATAACTCAGTTGAAAGTCCTCTCTTCCACTTTTGATTACACATGACACTATTTGCATTTATTTCATGGCATTCATCACTTAACAGTATGTACTTTGAAAGCCGACAGAATGATACCACATTGTCGGGTATTTTATAAATAGGAATAACAAAGAAGAAAGAAAGAAATGTTGGCACTCATATATAACTACTTTTGTTAAATATTCTTCTATTTTATAGTAAATGATTTTCAGTGGTTTTAAGCGCCCTTTCCCTGGACCTTTTGAATGACACCACCGCTGATTTTTGTTCGTTAACTCACCATTGAGTTATACATTACTATATAAATCACTATTCTGATCTACTTCTTGAATACATAGTAGTATATTCATATTGAACAGGACAGAGAGCTATATTAGGAATAAAGGCATTGTGTCTGTCTTAGATAAAAATCTTGTGTTCCAGTGCTTTCTTTCTCTAGAAAATCAGTCACTGGAATTCTGTCCATGTCCATTTTCAATTGACGTGTTTAAAAACTCTCAACTTACTGAAGATCAATTTACCAAATAGCATTGCTATTAAAACATTTGATCATACAACTAAATCACCAAATGAAATCATTTATTTGAATTATTTCATTTTAGTTGATCAGTTTTTATTTTGCTTTTGTAACAGTATTTTAATGAACTCAATATGTGTCTGCCAAAATCCTCTCCCCATATCATGCATGCACTGTAGACAGAGCAGATTTTCATGAAAGGTCTGAGAGTACTACGGATCAATTTGTCCAATATATATGACTGTTCAGTAAGGCATTAAACTTAACACTAATATGAAATATTCATCTTCCTAAAAATTGACTCCACTGTTTTCCTGCCTCTGGTTGTCACCTCCTCCTAATTTATTTTGCCCCCGTTTTTCATTTTTCTGCTTTCCCCAATGATCCTTAAAGCAACAATGAATATTACATCGTCATTAACAACACCAGTACTTACCCTGCCGCAGAAATCTCTGATCCTCCAAAAGCAGTTTAATGGCTCTCTTTATGTGTTCAAAGACTCATAATTGTGTTCTACCTGATAACAGTGCAAATTCTTCCCGGTCATATTTTAAGCTTTTCCCGTCACTGGTTACTGTAAAGGAAAGACAGAAGTACGGATTTTTATTTTAGCAAGTATGTAATTATGTTCAATACCTTAGAACATTGAAGAACGTAGAGTAACTTATTCTTTAAAAAGTTAGAAAATTGCAAAAGAGTATGGAAAATAATATGAAGAACTCCTAAATCCAGTGCCCAGTATATCAGTTTTTAACATCTTACCATATTTTGCTCAAAAAGTTGCTTTATTGTGCATATTTTGAAATCTGTTTTGAAAATAAATCACAATAGAAAAGAGCGTGAATAATGTATATGCAGAGTCTAAAGCTGTGCTGTTTAATTCAGTAGTCACTAGGCAAATGTTGCTGTGTAAATGTGAATTAATTGACAATATAGAAAATTCAAAAGTCAGTTCCTCATAGTAGCTACTAGCAAATGGCTACTTCACAGAACAACCCAGTCTATGAACGTTACAGTCTTCAAAGAAATATCTCTTGGAAAGTACTTTACAATCTTAATTTTAGACTATTATTTTTGCTCTACCCAAATACTGCAGTAACAATAAATTACTGGAAAATCAATAATGAATATTTTGAATACTTACCATGTGACAGACACTGTTTTAGGAATTTATGTGTCAGTTTATAAAATCTTAGTAACACAAGGAAGTGGGTATCAATACACAAGAGAATGAAGAGATTTATTATCACTTAATTACTGATGGGGAAATTGGTGTAAAGAGAAAGCGAGTTAATTTCCCAAAATCAGATGAGTTGAAAACCTGGAATTTGAACCCAGAATTTCTTGCTTCTGAGTCTTAACATAATGATTGTTATACTGCCTTCTTAGCTTAAGGTATGAAATTAGGGACTGGCCCTGTGGTGCGGCAGTCAAGCTCACACATTCTGCTTCGGCAGCCAGGGGTTTTCCGGTTTGAATCCTGTCTGCAGACCTGTGCACCGCTTGTCAAGCCACGCTGTGGCAGGCGTCCCACATATAAAGTAGAGGCAGATGGGCATGGACGTTAGCTCAGGGCCAGTCTTCCTCAGCAAAAACAGGAGGATTGGCAGCAGATGTTAGCTCAGGGTTAATCTTCCTCAAAATAAATAAATAAACAAACTTTTCTTTAAGACTTCAAATTATATTTGCAGAGTTGAGAGAGGAGAACAGACCTTGTGTTCTTTCTTTTTTCTTCCTAAGGTGAAGGAATTTAAAGTTCACAAGATAATAAGCCATGGGATTTAGGTAAACTCTGAGAAGGGTTTTGGCTATGATGCTACAGTTGGCATTGAGATTGCATTTATTTATAAGTGACTTACTTCCAAAAGAGTCCTAAGAGAATGTAAAATTTAAGAAAATGTTTTCAAGACCAAGAAGAGGTCTTAGAGAGGGAAGTTTGTCAAAAACTGTGAACATTGTGAATTTTTTTTCCTTGCCACAGTTTCATAAACCCTGATAGAATACACAAGACTCTTGAGTGAGAGGCAAAGGACTTCATTGCTCCAGACAATCAGAACTCACGCTCACATCAATTTCCTGAGTTCCTGAGCTTCTATGGCAATGATGAGCAGTGGTCCAGGAGGATGCTTTCCTGATAGTGGGTCATGCCTTAGGTGAGGAATCCTGAGTTTAGGAAACCCAATCTTATACAAAAGCTGCGGGAAAACCAGTACAAACTTTGCTCTAAAGAAAGATATTATTTTTACTATTCTAGTCAGGAAAATAGTCTGTTCTTTGCCCAAGAGGGAGTTACTATCTTTGTTTTCCAAGGGTTTTTGCTGTACAGACTTTTTAGAAAAAATAATTTGAGACAAAAGCTGTTGGAAAACATGTAGTGACATCATGGAGAATGGTCTCCCAACAAAGTCAACATAACAGAGTACAGAACTTTTCTGTGAACTCCCCATAGCTATATCAGATTCTAACCTAGCACATTCTATAGCTAATGAAAGGAAGCCCAACTCTTCATCAAAAGAAAATTTCTTCCTAACCTTGAGCTATGAAAATAGCATGTTATGAGAATCATTGTGTAAAGGAAAAATAGACAAAGGATTTAACTAATCATTTAACTTACGTTAATAAAAAGAAACGCTATCCCATATGCTGGTATTTTCTACATTTTTTTCTCCATAAATCCGAAGACGTCAAAGGAAGGAACTGTTCCATAATACCAATTTTCAATGACTGCAAAAAACTGATGTGAGAGTTATTGTTGATTGTTAAGTGATTTGACGGAACCTTATTACTTTTTTACATCTTTAGAAAAACGTATTTCTCCTTAGCTTAATACATTTGAAGCAGTACATTTACGCAATTGATAACGTTCTTCCAAAGTAATTAAAATCAATCATTTTTTTAGTGTTATGCCTTAAAATTGAATTCTACTTTATAACCTTTATTTACGTTGTTTCAAAGGATTTGACATACTACCGTGGAGAACTCCATCTTTTAAATCACAAACATTATGATTTGCATTGCACGCAAATCTTATCAGGAGAATGTCTTTACTGTTTTTCTGAGGAATTTCACAGGGTTTTATTAGAAAAGCAATGCTTTGGGGAGAAAAAACGAATATTAACAGTAAAAAAAGCAAAGCTCAGGAAAATTTCTCTAAATTATTTTGTTCTCTAAATTAAAATTCTTGCATCTCAATGTACCTAAAGCATCTAGTTATGACAACTAATAAAACATTCTGGCAAAATGCAGGAGCAACTATCACATTAACGCACAAAATTAAAACTCTCTATGTAACACATTAAAATGCTTGAAATTAGAATTTAAGATTTCTCAGATGTTACCATAATTTCCTGTTTTCTTTTTGTACATGCAAACTATCTCCACATGATAGGAACTTGGGATTAATCCAACTGAGTGAAGAGAGGAATTCATGTTTAAGAGTCATTTTAGTTACCATTCATCATTGTCTTACAGCACATTTAACATGATTTTATTCCTTTCCAATTTCATTTAATTAACAATATTTACAAGTACAACATTTCAAAATCCAGGGGTACAGGAAAAATGCACTCTGTGGCCAAAATAGATTTATCAAAATTTCCACTCTAAAATTTATCTAGTTGACTTACAGGATGTATTCTATTGGCTCAAAACCTTTTCTAGCAAGAATCGCTATTAATTTATAATTCCGTAGTTGGTAAAGATTTTGTCAATAGACATGTTAACTACACACAGAAGTCTCAATTCAACAACGTAGTGTAGAGGTGAAATAATTTCTATACACCGTTCATCAGATAAATACATAAACATATACACATCATAGGCAAATAGTTCTAAAAAAATTTTTGCTAAACAAGAAACAATGCACTGGAAAATGGCTGAGCCCTCAGACCATCTACTCTAAAGGAAGCCGGGCACACACAGGTTATTAGAAACTGATGATAAAACATTACTACAGCCAAGTTCAACAGCCCAGGTTTAGAATGGTATCTCTGAATATCTGACATTAAAAGAAGCAGAGAAGGAAAAGAGAAAGTAACTTCAAATCACAGTATATGGAATAAACTTTTTCATAATTATCACCTCACGCAATCTTCACAATCTTCCCTTCATGTGCATATTATAATATCTCTATTTTAGACACCCAGAAACAGAGACACTGTGGTGGAGTCATTAAAGACATGAGTGTTGGAGCTGGGTTATCAGGCTCAAGATCAGCCTCCACCACATGTTAACTGTCACAATTTAGTAAGGGTAAAATCTATTATTTCTGTTGTCTCTTCTGTAGGTGGAGATGATAACATAATTAAACCCCTAGGATTTTCTGGAAGTTTTAATTAAAAAAAAAAGAGAGAGAGAGAGAGAGAGCGTGCTTAAGAGATGGTCATTTATACACAAAGTATTCAGTAATTGTTACCGTTTTTTTCATCATATTACTGCTATTTTTTTTTTTTTTTGCCATCATTGTTGCTATTCTGGGAGAGATTAAGCAAATTTAAGACAATTCAGCTACTCTTCTGGAAAACAGGATATAAAACAAAATTTATATTTCTGAAATTAGGATTCTTTCTATAAATCTTGATGTTCACAACACGTTTCAGACACATTTATTTCCCTGGTATCCTTTTCTCTTTTTCTTTTTTTTAGGACAGTTTTAGGTTCAGCAAAATTGAGAGAAAGGTACAGAGATTTCCCATACACCCCCTTCCCAACACATGCGTAGCCTCCCCTGTTATCAACAGTCCCCACCAGAATGGTACATTTGTTAGAAGTGATGAACCTACATGGACAAATTACTATCACCCAGAATTTATAGTTTACATTAATGATCAGTCTTGATGCCGTGCATTCTATGGATTTGCATAAATTTATAATGGCATGTCTCCATCATTATAGTGTTGTACAGAGTAGTTCCACTGACCTAGAAATCCTCTGTGCTTTGCCTATTCATCTCTTATCCTCACCCCCACAATCTCTGACAGCTGCTGATCTTTTTACCATCTCTATAGTTTTGCCTTTTCCAGAATATCATATAGCTGGAATCATACAGTAAGTAGTCTTTTTAAAGTGGCTTCTTTTACTTAGAAATATACATTTCAGTTTCCTCCATGTGTTTTCATGGCTTGATAGCTCATTTCTTTTTAGCACTGAATAATATTCTGTGGTCCAGAAGTACCGTGTTTTTTTATCTATTCACTTACTGAAGATCTTGGCTGCTGCCATTTTTGTAGTTATGAACAAAGCTGCTATATATCTTTTATCAGATATGTTTTTGCAAATATTCACCCCGCCCCGCGGCTTGTCTTTTTGTTACTTGACAGTGTCTTTCACAGAAAACAAATGGTTAATTTTAATGAAGTTTAGCTTATCAATTTTTCCTTTCATTGCTTGTGCCTTTAGTGTTGTTTCTAAAAAGTGATCATGTAATCCAAGGTCAAGGTCATCTAGACTTTTTCCTATGCTATATTCTAGGAGATTTATAGTTTTGAGCTTTACATTTAGATCTGTGATCCATTTTGAGTTAGTTCTGTAAAGAGTTTAAGGTTTATGTCTAGATTCATTCTTTTTGCTTGTAGATGTCCAGTTGTTCCATCAGCATTTGTGGAAAAGACTATTTTCTTCCCCATTGTACTGCCTTTCTTCCTCTGTCAAAGATCACTTGACTATATTTATGTAGGTCCTTATCTGGGCTCTCGATTCTGTTCCCTTGATCTGTGTATTCTTTTCCCAGTACCACTCTGTCTTGATTACAGTAGCTTTATAGTAATTCTTGATGTCAGGTAGTATCAGTCCTCCAATTTTGTTATTTCCTTCAATATTGTGTTGGTTATTCTAGGTCTTTTGCTTCTCTATACAATCTTTAGATTTTTTTAGTATCTATCAAATAGCTTAAAATTTTTGTTGGGGTTGCGCTAAATCTATAAATCAAGCTGGAAAGAACTGACATCTGGACAATATTGACTCTTCCTATCAAAGAACGCGGAATTTCTCTTTGTTCATCAGCATTTTGCTCATATAGATCTTGTACATATTTTGTTAGATTTATACATAGGTGTTTTACTTTTGTGGGTGCTAATGTAAGTGGTATTGTGTTTTTAAGTTCAAATTCCATTTGTTCAATACTGATATATAAAAAAAGCAATTAAGTTTTGCATATTATCCTCCTATCTTACAATTTTGCCATAATTTATTATCAGTTCTACATCTTTTTTTTGTTTGTTTTTAGTCTATTGCTTTGGATGTTTTGCATAAGCAATCATGCCATGTACAAAGATAATTTCATGTCTCCCTTCCCAATCTGTATACCTTGTATTTCTTTTTCTTGTCTTACTGCATTAGCTAAGATATTTAGTTTGATGCTGGAAAGGAGTGGTGAGAGGGGATATCCTTCCCTTCTTCTTTTCTTGATCTTAGTAGGAAAGTTTTGAATTTCTCACCATTAAGTGTGATGTTAGTTGTAGGGTTTTTGTAGATATTCTTTGTTGAATTGAGGAAATTCTCCTCCACTCCTAGTTTACTGAGAGTTTTGTCATAAATGAAGTGTTGGATTTTTCAAATGTTTTTTCTGCATTTCTTGAAATAATCACATGATTTTTTTTTCACCTGTTAATGTGATGGATTATGTTAATTGATGTTTGAATGTTGAACCAGGCTTGCATACCTGGGATAAATATATATTTTTATATAATGCAAAACATGCTTTTTAAGATCCTAGAAAGTTATTTAATACACTTAAAAATTATATCATGATTGACTAAAATAAAAATTATTTGGTCAATGATTTTGCTCAAATAAAAATGAGCTGGTTCTTGTTTTTCCTCCATAATATTCTTTTCTTTTCTTTTTCTCCATTTTTCAGTAACAACTGCTTTGAGACAAGCCAAATGAAAACTAGTAAATAAACAGCTTTAGGATGAGGAACTGTAAAGTACCCTTTTGAATGAAGAAACATGTTAAGCAACACAAATGCTCTCGCTGTTACCTTCGTATGATCATCTGCTATTACTTTTAAGAAAAATTCAATATGAATTATTCATAGAGTTGAAAAACATAAAAAGATACATAAATACAATACAGTAAATTCAATATATAATATAAATATAAAAATTCAGTAAATTAACTGCTGCTTTCACCCAAAACATGACACCAAAATCACAGGAAATTGGCAGCACAACTCTCCAGCAATAATTATTATTATTGTTTTTTTCCTTTAGTGAGGAAGATTCTCCCTGAGCTGACATCCATTGCCAATCCTCCTCTTTTTTTGTTTTTCTTTTAAAGATTGGCACCTGAGCTATCTGTTGCCAATCTTCTTTTTTTTGCATCTTCTCCCCAAATCCCATCAGTACATGATTGTATATTCTAGTTGTGACCGCCTCTGATTGTGCTATGTGGAATGCCTCCTCAGTATGACTTGATGAGTGGTGCCATGTCCACACCCAGGATCCAAACTGGTGAAACCCCAGGCCACTGAAGACGAGCACATGAACTTCACCACTTGGCCAGGGGGTCAGCCCCACCAATCCACTTCTTTTTATTCTTGAGGAAGATTAGCCCTGAGCTAACACCTGTGCCAATCTTTCTCCACTTTATGTGTGGGATGCCTCCACAGCAGGCTGATGAGCTGAATAGGTCCACGCCTGGATCTGAACCTATGAATCGGGGCCGCCAAAGAGGAGCACATGGAACTCTAACCACTTGGAGATAGGGCCAGCCCAATATGGCATTGATTATTCTTTTAATAAGTTGCATATATGCAAAAATACTGTGAATCAAAAATTCAAAAACATAATACCAACAATGGGATTGTATAAAACAAAGAGAATCAAACGTAGGAAACATTTTAAAGGAAAATATTAAATAATCTTAGCAATGCAGACAAAGTCGCAAAAAGCCTAAAGGAGAATAAATGCGCTTACAAGTATTTTAGGAAGAGAGGAGAAATAAAATGAAATAGCCAAATAAAGCAAAAAACTTAAAGTATAAAGTGAAATAGACCAGAAAAAAACACCGATATTATAACTTTTTAACCCATTGTTCTCAGTTGAGGTCAGATAAACTGGATAAAAACTTGTAAAGTTATGGAATAATCAGATCACATAATCTAAAATAGTTTTTTGCATGTAAAGTCATCTTTTGATCAACACCAAAAGTTCATTCTTAAAAGTAGCAATGTTTTGCAAAACAAAAAGAAGCTTCTCTTTTCAACAGGAAAAATATAGAAAATTCTACATATCTAATTAAATCTCTCCACCAATTTTCAAAAACTACTAACGTACAATAAAACACTTACAAGAAAGACTATACAGTTAAGCAATAAAAATATTACTTTATTATTACCAAACAATTAATATATTTTTAGAAAGCATTGCTTTTTAATATACAAGTCATGTATAGTTTGCAGGCCAGACTAGAGTGATTATATTCAGTATATGTCCTAGCAAATGACCCTGAGCAATAAGTAAAAGTTAGCAGTTAGGTTAAATTATAATTCAAAACTAAAGTTATTTCCTGATGCCTTAATTAAAATTATTTTAAATGACAATTAAAAATAGGTCTATTTCTGGGGTTGGCCCAGTTGCATAGTGGTTAAGTTTGCACTTTCTGCTTTGGTGGCCTTGGGGGTGGACCTATATATCACTTGTGAAGCCATACTGTGGCAGGCTTCCCACATATAAACTAGAGGAAGATGGGCACAGATGTTAGCTCAGGACCAGTCTTCCTCAGCAAAAAGAAGGAGATTAGTGGCAGGTGTTAGCTCAGGGCTAACCTTCATCAAAAAAAAAAAAAAGGTCGATTTCTGAAAACGGCTGTATCTTCTGCAGATTGTGTTCCCCAGGATACAGACTCTGTGATGGAAATTTGCATACAGGAAGTTTATTAGAGAGGGCTTTCAGAGTTAAAACCTATGGGAAACTGATGGAAACAGTTTTGAGAGAAAAGAGACATTGAATTGTGTTGCAGTCCAACAAAAGCTTAAGCCAGTCCCATGCTAAGCTCCGGGTTGGGATAGCAAAGCATCCACTGAGGGCATCCACAAGTTACCTAACTTGCTGATGTCACTTCACTTGTTTTAGAAGATATACATCATTTAGGTTTATTAACATAGGCTTTATTTTCAACTTATACAAAAATATACTATTATTAGGTCATCACTACTTATTGAGCAGGATATAATTAGCTCTATCTCAAATATAGCAGGAGATACTAAAGAGCTCAATATAGGTCCACTGTTATCCAGTAGTGTGAACAGATAACAATTAGCAATCTCTTAGTGTCTACCTACTTTATACAAAATATTTTTAGTTTTTAATTTTTTTAAAGTGTGTCTTCATAACTTTTTTTTTTTTTTTGCAGGGGAAGATTCACCCTGAACTAGCATCTGTTGCCAATCTTCCTTTTTCTTTTCCTCCCCAAAATCCCAGTGCATGGTCTAATAGCCTAGTTGTAAGTCCTTCTAGTTCTTTCATGTGAGCCACTGCCGCAGCACAGCTACTGACGGATAACGTGGTTCTGTGACCATGACCAGGTAATGAACCTGAGCCACCAAGGCAGTGAGAGGACCAAACTTTAACCACTAGACCATCAGGACTGGCTCTACACAAAATATTTTTAAATGATGTTTCTAGAGAAGTATAGTTTGTCTCTTTGGGCTTTATTTTCTTTGCAATGATGTTTTTTCTTAAATGAGGCTTTCAATACATTTTCCATATATTAGAGACCATTATTGTTATATTTTAAAGTACTGTATATCATATACTTTCGTGAGGCATCTACCCAAATATAATCACTTAAACAACTTAGCAATGTTTTTTGTTAAATAGAAGAAAAACACTATTCCTAGCACAACATATATCCTGTATAACAGGGGTGACAGAAATACAATAATGGGGCCAATTAAATATTGATTATAATTATTAAGGAACATTTTACTTGTGCAAAATTCATATAACTAAACATATTATTAGAAAAAAGATGATAATTCTTTAAGTATATTTTCTATTAGATGCAAAATCTTTGTTTTTCAACCTGGATTTTCTTCTCCAACACTTCAGTTCCCTGTTGAATAGACCAGAGCTGGGCTGCAGACACTAAGTAGCTATGCCCAGTGCGCAGTCTTCCTTTTCCTTGCATGTGGAAATTAATTTAAATGTTTTAAAGTGATTGTTAATCTACCTGCAAAAGTGCCATTTTAATAAAAGCTCTAAAAAATATCCACAGGAAGTTTCCAAAAGAGAGTTACAATTCTTATACTTTCTCTCCCTTGAGTCCTTCTCATTATTACTGTAAATTTCAGCATAAAAATAATTATGTATCTCCCCATGATATCAAAACTAAACCTTATAATGAGTGTGGAATAACTAAGCCATATAATCATCTGTTAAAAAGTATAATTAAAGTAGCTTAAGCATTTTCTTTTCTTTTCCAAATCAGTGTTCAATTTCATAGTACTCATTGTCGTTTGAAAACAAATATAAATTTAACACAATAATTTCACCACATGAAATTTTAAAATCATGAATATTAAATTTATGAAATCAACAAATTTTTCTTTATTAAAAATGACAAATATTCTTGTGTTTTCATTTTCAACTAAACATTATAAGTAAAAATTTTCTGTTTCAAATATTTTGAAAGATTGATGTTATACATACACCTTTTCGCACAGAACTAATCCTAAAATGACGTGGCAATTGCATGACTCTAATAAAGATATTAATATTATTAATGTATTAATAAGATTAATAATTAGTCCTTATTAATGTCTTAATAAGGATATTAAGTGACATCTTTAAATGACCACATATAAAATATTTAAGTTAGTAATCCATTTATAAAAAAAACTTACTGCTAAGAGTGGACCTACATTTGTTTCTCTTAAATAGTAGAAAAATATAGCAATTATTAGCATAATAACTCTTCCTTATAGCATTGGTATCAGAAATTCCTCCTTTCATTAATCCATTTTGTTGTTTTTTCCCATTAAGTCCTCCAATTCTGTATTTTCTCAATATTTTCAGGCAGAATTCCTTATAAAGAATTCACAAAGGGATGTCAGTTTGCTGTGGCAAAGATGTATCTTTAAAAATTTTTAAAAATGGTAACTCCTACGGAGTACCTTCTGTATGTCAAGGGCTGAGCTGGTTTTAGGTTTTCCCGTTAACCTCTTAAACTCAATGTTATTGTTTCCATTTCACAGCTAAGAAATTGAGACCTGGAGATTTGTATTTAATATGCCTTATAAGAAATGTATGTGACATTAAAAATCAGGTTTGAAGGACTCCATAGACGATTCTCAGTCACTTGACTAAACTGAATCTTCAAAAGCAGCCACTACCTTGGAGCAAGCTAAATAGTCGACGTTAGCAGTCAGTGAGTTCCTTGTAATTTATGCCGAAAGGCTTCAATCCATCTTGGAGTCTATCTTTAAGGCTAGTCTTCGGGTCTCAGGGGAACCCTTGTTTGTGATGATCCACCATCTTTTACTGCCTTCATTTACCTAGGAGTGAGAAATCTAAGAAACATATGATATTCCTAAAATATATACTTATCAGGCATGCATTAAAACTGCAACTTTATAGATCGAATCACTGACTGAATAAAAGCCATGCTGCTAATCTTGCAGAACCATCTTTGATCTCAGTGCTATAATTTATGAGAGTATCAACGATTGCTTTGCACATAGTGGTCATTTTTAAGACTCCCAATAGCTTCTTTCTGATTACGTAAATCAATATTGATGGAGGTCATTTTATTTAGGATGTATCATTATATGTTCCTGAAATGATGAGCTTCAAATCAGGGCAGATGCTAGAGATCAGTTGCTCTGCAAATAAGATAAACAGGAATTACACACTCCACAGCATTCGTCTGTCACTTCCGATATGCCACTCATTGCTGAAACAATGGGGGCTCACCCCGACATGCTGCTTGGGGAGTCAAGTAATAATAAGGGCAACAGTAACATAGCATTTAATTACTGGCTACTTCCTATGGATCAGGCAGTGTGCCAAGTGCTCTTACATGCATTATCTTTAATCTGTGAGATAATCCTTCAGTGTAGGAATCCTAGTTTATAGAAGAATAATGGAGACTTAGAGAGATTATGATTTTTCTCAAGGACTGCAGAGCTCTTAAATTGTATTTGTGGAATTGGAACCCCAGGACATTTGTCTCTGATGTCCACAAATAAAGGGATCATTTTATAAATGTGTGAAATGAACAAGTATTAGAGAGAAAGCATTTTAGTTGTGATATGTTCTATCATGTGGCATAAAACTATTTAATTATTCACATCCTAGTAAAAAACAATACTGTGTTAGGTCACAGTGCTTCGCACTGCTAAATTTCTTGTGCAGTGATTGAAAGACTCTCCAGATGCATCGCTTACACTTTTGCTTAACATGTTTTCTCCAGACCTTTATTTTATACATATTTTCACTTGAAGTAATTTTCTATGCATCTGTATGCATATGTACATATATTTAAAAATGAGTTTTTAAATAAACTAGGAGGATAAAAAGTGGCAAATAAATGTTCCCCACTCCTTGCCCCACCTGTGATCCAGAGTCAAGTCTCATTTCTGAGTTTACCAACTTTTGCCATTTCTGTTCTTAGTTCTTCAGGCTATTAATTTTCATCACTAAATATTTAACAATAAAGTAGCTCAACTTTTTTGTCCCTCATCTGACTTTGATCTTTCATAATGACCTCCTAATCTATCCACATCCATACATACGAATATTCGAATTATCAGCTTCTTGAAGGATTTACGATTTTCAGGAAATCTTTAATGTTTCTCAATGCATTTGGGGGAGACAGGAGATACAAACTCTAATGCTCAAGCAGTTACGTTCAATGGTTACAGTAGTTTTATTTCAACCTCTCTTTACCCTGGACTAGAATTTCAAACTTATTTCTAAGTAGATAACGAGAAAATTCTATGAAGCTTCTGCCTTTTGCATTTCTTCTGACTAGAAGTTTAACAGAAATTAGGTAACTAAGCATTGCATTTTGAATTACATTTGGGAGAAAAAACCTTCCTAATCACTGGAATTTCTGGTCGAGAGATTTATCAAACAGCTCCAGAAATTGTCACTTGTGTTTCTTTTCATGGTCGAGCACGTGGTGATGATAAAAAGATGCTGCGGTTGGCAGGGACTCCATCAGGCGGAGTGTCCAAGGAGACTGGCCAGAAAACTTTTCCAGACTTTGCACATCTATCATTAAACTATGGTTCTAATGTGGAAGAAATGGAATGAAGAATTGGATGGTACCAATTATGAAATTCCAAAACTTGGCAAATTATCACTTCAGAAAAAAGCACAGATTTGAGAAGAGTGTATTTTTAGGTCTACAAGATAGAGTGAGATGGTGACATCTTCAATGGTGAAGAGCAGGATTTCTGTCCTCAGTGAAAGACAATAGTGGGGTAAATTTTGTTAAGCCCTGCTGTGAGCAATAAATGCAAAGGGTAGAAGGATCATAGGATTTCCCAGCACTGATGCAAAAGAAAATTAGAAATGATAGTCCAGGGAAAAGAGTGAGGAGAACTTTGCAAACGTGTAAACTTTGCAGCTTTCCCATGTGTCTTATGCTTTTTATTCCTTGTCTTGATTTTAGTACTGATTTATAGAAAACACTTGTTTTAAGGATTATGTTAGCTAAGGGAGGAGGGGTTTTATGAACACTATGGTTCAGAGTTAGTGTTTGGGGCTCTTTTTATTTCTGTTGTATGCTCTAGTTAAAATATTATACAGTAAGGCTGTGTTTTCAAAGTTGTTACCTTTACGTGCTTGTGTGATGTCTTACCTGAAGGTCCTCTAAAGGCTCCCACACCAGTGCTATGAAATCTCTATAAAATCAGTTGCATTTTCTGCATATTAGAATTATGCAAATTAGAATGCAAAATTTAAATCATGTAATCATAAGTACTAACAAACACTTTATTTACAAATTTAAAAATAATGTTAACATGTTGAGAATTATACATTATTGCACATTTTGAAAGACGGGAAGCCAGAGGAAATGTAAATCGTGTTTACACAATTGTCACATGGTAGTGAAATTCAACTGGTAAAGAGAAATAGCTGCCATTATTATTCAGAATTTTTTTTCTGAGGAAGATTAGCCCTGAGCTAACATCCACCTGCCAATCTTCCTATTTTTGCTGAGGGAGATTGGCCCTGAGCTAACCTGTGTGCCCATCTTGCTCTATTTTATATGTGGGATGCCTGCCACAGCATGGCTTGATAAGCTGTGTGTAGATATATGCCTGGGGTAGAAACTGGCTCACCCCGGGCTGCCAAAGTGGAGTGCATGAACTTAACTGCTGTGCCACTGAGCTAGCCCCTGGAATATTTTTAACCCTCGCTCTGTTTATCGGATCAGAACTTCTCTGAGAAATGGTGACAAGTGTGCTAGTATTTTAGTATTCACTGTTACTATAATCAATTGACTAACTTTTTATATTCTGAGGCATTAAGAAGAGATATTGGGGGCCCCACCCTGTGGCTAGTGGTTAAAGTTCCAGGTGCCCTGCTTTGGCAGCCCAGGTTCGGATCCCAGGTGCAGACCTGACCCACCATCAGCCATGCTGTGGAGGCATCCTACATACAAACAACAGAGAAGATTGGCAGAGATGTTAGCTCAGCGTTTATCTTCCTCAAGCAAAAAAAGGGGAGGATTGGCAATGGATATTAGCTCAGGGCGAATCTTCCTCACCAAAAAAAAACAAAAAAGAGAAGAAGAAGAAGAGATGTTGGTTGTCAGGCTGAAAATGTGCTAAAAGTCAATATAATTATTATAGAATTTATAAATGAAAATGCCATGAAGAGTGTTGAACGACTGTGATGCTACACTATGTGATACATTTAGGAATAAAATCTGAAAAATATTATAGATAAAGCTAAAAGAAGAACCATGCTAGATTGGCATAACATTAAAACATGTAATTTTAAGTTTTTAAAATTGTCATGGCTAGGAACATAATATATAAGAAGTTAGTCTTGAATTACTTGGGTATATAATTATGTGAGATCTTTATAAATATATTCCTCTCATTAATGGAAATATCGTGTACTAAGTAATTATTTTGATATAATTTAAAATAGCTTAATGCAAATATCTTATTTTACACATATTCTGAAGTGAAAGCAATATTCAAATTATTGAAACAGTGCTTCCAGGGCCTGGCAGGTAGCATGGTGGTTAAGTTTGAGTGCTCCACTTTGGTGGCCTGGGGTTTGCAGGTTCGGGTCCTGGGCACTGACTAAACACCGCTCATCAAGCTATGCTGTGGCAGCGTTCCACATACAAAATAGAGGAAAACTAACACAGATGTTAGCTCAGGGACAATCTTCCTCAAGCAAAAAGAGGAAGATTGGCAACAGATGTTAACTCAGGGCTAATCTTCTTCACCAAAAATCAAAGAAAAAACAGTGATTCCAGTAGGCATGTAATTCTGCTTGCTGTTTACTTCTCCTTTTGCTTTTTCATTTCTTTTCCTTTTTTGTCCTTTTCTTTTTTTTCTTTCCTTTCAACAAATATTTTTTTCCAGTTTTTATATTACCATACATCTTTAACAAATCCCTCTGTATTCCTGCAAAAACCATCCTTAGGATTAAACCCACCCAAAATTATTATTCCATTTATTTACCAAAAAGAAATGAGTACTATGTCTAAATAGAGATAACTTCTATGAGAAACTAGAGATCTTTCAGAACACACTAGGATTTTATTCTAGTGAGTTCCAAAATATAATTTATTTTTATTTAACTGATTCCCAAAATGTAATTCACCCATTAATTACAGATTTCTGAATTTACAAAAAGCATGGCTGGACTTATCTTTGTTGCTCATAACCGCATATTCTAAATACTGTCTACTTTTCATACTTTTGAATCTAGATTTTAATCTCATTACATTCATAAAAAAAGGACCTTGTGATTCACAGGTGACTACTTAAAATTTTTATGTAAAATTACATCTCACAGCACGTAGTTTAACACCTAAACAGAAATCTAGCTAAACATTAGCTGCCCATTTTCTTATCTATGTTCTTAAAATAATAAATAGTTTTACATAAAATCCAATATAAAATTTAATTTATTCCAGGATTTTTTTCTGTGTTCTAATTTAGCTATTCCTTTACCTAAGAGAAATTTTACTCATCCTCAAAGAATGGATCCTTCTTTTGTTTCATATTTTGCCTTTTAACCTGTGAAAATGATTCCTGAAAATGGATAGTCTTTTAGATTAGTCCCGGTATGTAGTTTTCATTAACTCTCCTTATTTATGCTTCATGTTTTATTTATTTTTCTAATTAGAAACTTAGCCAGGTTCAAATGCTAGGAGCAGCAAGTGGGCTGAAGGGACCCACATTTTGTCTTCTGAGTCTTAGGTGTGCATAATCGGTGCCCCTTGTAGAAATGCACAACAGGAGCTAACTCTTATAAAACTGGAACAAGACTCGCATATAATTTTATAATACCATAAAACCTAATGTTATGTTAAATTATTTTTTTATATTCAACAAGGACATTAGGAGGAGACAGTGAAAAGTACAATCTTTTCAACGTTCTTTGCATTTCATTCTACAATGAATACCTTTTCATTGCCTAACTTTATTATCAGCTAATTACAAGGATTTAAATTATTTCAACAAACAGTGTCTTCAACATTTTAACACTTGTGGCTTACAATTTTTTAAACGATTTCAAACCATGTACATTTTAGAGTTGACGGATTTCCTGTATAAGAGATGTGCATTGGCAACCAAAAATGTTGCCTTTGCATACAATTAAAAGTGTTCTTTCAGGAGCTGCCTGGTGGCACAGTGATTAAGTTCACATGCTCTGCTTCCGCAGCCCGGGGTTCTCAAGTTCAGATCTGGGGCACGAACCTAGCATCACTTGTCAAGCCATGCTGTAGTGGCATCCCATATACAATAGAGGAAGATTGGCACAGATGTTAGCTCAGTGACAATCTTCCTCATACACACACAAAAAATTAAATTAAAAAAAGTGTTCTTTTGTTAGTCTCTGTTTCCAGCCTCTTAAACATTTTCAGTTCTTTAAAACATTGGAGGGAGTTCACAAATAAACCACAAGTTTATTCTCCCTTTGTATTTTACTCTATTTCAAACTAAAACATTTTTAAGGAATATCATATCATAAAATTGTAATAGCTGTAACTTAGAACTGAAGAAGTGAATGTTTATAAAGAGATTTCTTATTAAATTGTTTGTTCTGTACAATTTAAAAGAAAATAAGACCAAAAATTAAAATAATACTTATAAAACCTCTTATTTTAGCTTGAAGTTTTGAGAAATTATGTGGTTTATTCAAGGTCACAGAGGCAGGAAGAAGCAAATTTATGAAGCTACATTAGATGTCTTGAATCAGCTTGTTTTCTTTCCCCCAATAAAACACTCTGTCACATACTGAAAGGTCTGTTCCCATTCTTATCATATTTTGATTTAACTGGCATTCTAGAAAACTGTTACTCATTATTATCATGTACTCTTTATCTCTCTTAGTTATTATTCTGGACCCTTAAGTAGAAATACAACAGACATGATTGTCTTCAACCTCATTTTGAATTTCTGCATCTAAATTGTATCAAATTTTATTTCAAATTGACTCATGGATTTTGCATTCTTTTCCATATTTCCTGTCACTATCCTGGTCTGGGCAGTTGATCAGCTAATTATTGAGTTATTGAAGTTGTTTCTTTTCTGCTCGCCTTTTCTCTAGTTTCCTTTCAACTCCTCTGGTACGAGTGGACAATTATTGCTGGAAGACCCCTGTCACCCTGTCACTAGATTGACCAAGACATATAAATACCTTTTGTTGCCTAAACAATCACAATAGGAGGCCATACCACTTATCCAACTTGCTATCTCGATTACTTATTAAGCAATGAACTTGCATCTTGGCAGGGGTTTTTCTCAAAGTCCTCTGGACGTAGTTCTCAGATGCTACTCTGTGTCTTGCTTTTTCTTGTCGTTAAACCTTGCAAAGTCCTTTTTATTCTCAATTTATCTAACTTCCAAACATTAATCAACAAAAGCCCCATTTTCTCAAAGAAGCTTACTCTAGCCGAGACTTTTTCCACTCTAGGGAAATTGGCTTCCTTACTCTGATAGTAATAACCCCTATCCTCAGGACTTCTGCCTCCAAGTTAGCAAATGATTGGTATCCCAATCTCAGAAGACATTATATTACTTTTCTTTCCAATAATTCAATATACCTCTTTTTTTTTTTTTTTTTCAGGAAGATCAGCCCTGAGTTAACATCTGCTGCCAATCCTCCTCTTTTTGCTGAGGAAGACTGGCCCTGAGCTAACATCCATGCCCATCTTCCTCTACTTTATATGTGGGATGCCTGTCACAGCATAGCTTGATGAGCAGTGCCATGTCTGCACCTGGGATCCAAACTGGGGCAACCCTGGCCACTAAAGCAGAACATTTGAACTTAACTGCTGCACCACCAGCAGGCCCCTCAATATACCTCTTTAAAAATTATATATCTATACTTTCTAAAACTAGAATGATATTCACCAGAAAAAGCCATTTGAAGGCAGTTTTGAGTCTTCTCTTGAAAATTAACTTCGTGTCAGTAGCTGCAAGCACAGAGATGTCAGGGCTGTTCTCTCTGCTCCTGGCAACACGATACAATCAGGACAACTGAGAGTGTGCAGAAGGTGGGGTTAGGAGGGCTAGGATAACTTGTGCCTAGGGAGCGACATTTAAGCAGACAACTAAAGGATGCTAAGGAATTAAAGAGAGGGGCCAGCCCCATGGCCAAGGGGTTAAGTTCGAGTGCTCTGTTTGGTGGTCCAGGGTTTCGCTGGTTTGGATCCTGAGCGCGGGCCTAGCACCACTCATCAGGCCATGCTGAGGCAAAATCTCACAGAGTAGAGCCAGAAGGACCTACAATTAGAAAATACAACTATGTACTGGGGGAGGGCTTCGGGGTGAAGAAGAAACAACAGAAAAAACAAGATTGCCAACAGATGTTAGCTCAGGTGCCAATCTTTAAAAAAAAAAAAAGAGAGAGAGAGAAAGCATGCAGAAAGGCTAAGGATAGGAAGAGAATTCAAGTGTGCTGAGTTAGGAAGAAATAAAAGATACTCATGGAGCTGGAGCTCAGAGAGAGATAGTGGAAGTGGGATGGGAAAAGGCCGAACACAGATAATATAGGACTTTGTAAAACCTATTAAGGATTCTTGAAAGATGTATTAAATGGCAATGGGAAGTCATGGAAAGCTTTTAAGCCAAAAGTGATGGAATTTGAATTGCATTTTAAACACTGGTACAGTGTTTGAAAAGCATAATGTGTAGCTTTAGTTTTGAAAATTGATTCAAGGGGGAATTAAGAAAAGGATACAGAAAAAGTGGGTACAGGAAATTGATACGAGCAGGTAAGGTTGGAAACAGGAATCTCAGTTAAGAGGCTACAATCACAATGTAGGAGAGAAAAAATGGAATGTAGAGCAGGGCTGTTGTACAAATGGTGAAACATGGAATACTTTGACTTGGGAATCCATTCATTCATCAAATATTAATTGAGTACCTACTCTCTGCCAGTTACTGGGGAATACAGAGGCTAACAGAATAGATAGAAAAAATCCACCTGCTAATGGAACCTAAGTTTTGCTAAGATAAAAGAGGAAATAATCCTATACTAGGTTATTTTAGTGCAATGGGAAAATTGCAGCAGAGGCTGGAAATACAGGATGCTGAGGGAGTAAGTTTTCACTGTGAAATACAAGTTACGCAATGGCAAATTAACGTTTTCAACACTAATATAAAAAAGAATTTTAAAAATTTTCTTCCTGTATTAAATACAATTTGACAACATAATAAAAGTGAGGTATATGCACATATTCACAAAATAGAAATATATGTCGTGTTATAAGGGATTGTTTTACCTTCTGGACACTGTGCAAGATTAAAGACAACAACATGGAGTGTGTTTTGGGATCTTTCCAAAGGAGTTTTAATTTAGTAGCATAAGCATTGTTTATGGTTCGTTTTTCCTCTCCTGGGTTGTCAGAGAAATGGATTTCACATATTTATTACAACAGTAGCAAGTTTTAACATCAGTGAATTTCATACTTGCTTAGAGAAAAGAACATATTTATATACGTATTTGTCATATATAATTCTCTTTCTTTTTTGTGTCTTAAATCTGTTTAGTCTTGCATATTTTAAATATTCAGTTAGTAAATCAATCCTAAGGCTGACAATATTCACGTAATAGATTATTGTTTTCTTTATTTTTCTTTATTTTCTTTTTTGAGGAGGAGGATTAGCCCTGAGCTAACATCTGCTGTCAATCCTCCTCTTTTTGCTGAGGAAGCCTGGCCCTGAGCTCACATCCGTGCCCGTGTTCCTCTACTTTATATGTGGGACGTCTACCACAGCATGGCCTGCCAAGCGGTGCCATGTCCCACATCCGGGATCCAAAGCAGAGAACCCCAGACTGCTGAAGCGGAACTTGAGAACTTCACCACTGCGCCACCTGCCAGCCCACAATGTCTGCTTTTATTAACTTTCCCTTTTATGGGAACAGCGTGAGGCACGAACTAAATTTTGTGGGGTGTTGGAGCTACTCAATATCATAATTGTGGTACAGCTACAATACAGAATATGTTTCTTCAAAATTCAAAAATGTTACACTAAAATGGGCAATTTTTAATGTATATAAATTATACCTCAACGAGCCTGATTTGCATATTTTAGTAGGCTAATATTGAGAAAAAAGAACATATGTACAATTTCTTCCTAAAAAGGAAATTTGCAGTTTGCATTTAGTATGTATATGTTCAAATATAAGAATTACAAAGTAATCTACACTAACAAAAACACATATATGTGGTTTGAAATTATCTAAAACATTCTAGATTCCATTTGACAAAGAAAACTAAGGTTTAGTACACTGGTTAATTTAATCTATAATATTATTTTATGTGTTGTATGGATATGACCATTAATGACGCACAAATTTTCTCGGAATTTCTGAAATTAAATGGTAATTAAATTGCCATAATGATATTTTTGAGAGTTATTATAATTATAGATACTTGTGCTTGAAGTTTGGATTTAAAGTCAATGTTAATCTATAAGAATTCAATTTCTGTCATAGTGTATAATAATTACTTTGTCATCCACAAACAACTGTCTCAACCATTGTCTCATTTGAGTTCAATACGTTGATCTCACTAGTATGCTTTTAAAAGTAATTACTGGCATGAAGATGCTCATTGTCATTCTTCTAATAAGTATGAAGAAGATAATTCTTATATGATGTGAACTTGAAGCAGGCTTAATGGATAATTGTGTAAGTTTCACCATTATATATTTTATATTAAATTAAATGATACAAAAGATATTTTATAGGAGGAAAATGTGCGGAATTTCTGAAGTAAAAAATAAGATATATATATAACTGATATAACTGTTTACATATATATGAGGTTTGAATATGTGTACACCCACACTTTATTTGGCTTTAAGTGAGCATCTACTATTTTTCTGTATACACAATGTCTCATTTATCCCTGGAACAGTATACCACACACTGTACTGCATACAGTTCTTTCCTCTGTTCAAAGCTGTACTTTTTGGTGGAACAATCAGTAACAATCAGAAAAGCACAGAAAAGAGACATGAAGAGAGGCAACATTGGATTTGAGTTATGCCTAAAATCCACTTGTAAAACCAAGTCTCCTCTATAGTTAGACTGGGTAACTCTTTCTAAATTAAGTCACTATCGCACATAGCCATCCGACAAACAATATTTTTCTAAATCAATTCAAGTTATATATTATCAACTTCAATTATATGTCAGTTACATATAATTTTCTAATTAACCTCAAACAATTAGTTACCCTAAAACTAGAGTATCAACTTATATTGAAACAATTCTAAAGCTTTCCCTCCAATGTATCACACAATTGTTACTTATTCTGAAATTTATTTGCATTTGGTACTGTACATTTTAGGAGAAATATTAATTTCTTTTCTTAATAAATAAATCTTTAAAATAACACACCTACAGAAGAGTTTAGAAATTTTAGACTACTTTGAAGTGTCTCTAAGGTTTTGGCTTGTGTAAACATTTACGAAAATGCATACAACAGTTACTGGATTTAAAGCATTATTATGAACATGGAAAGATAAGCAATGAATTCAGAAAATATTAATTACAAATATTACATTTCACAAGTAAATATTTTTTTATTTGAAAAACACATATTTAACAAAGGACTCATGTATTTACATAAATAACTTCAACTTTGTGAGAAAAAGCCATTTCAGTGGAAAAATGTGTAAAAGGCTTGAATGAGGACTTAGCTAAATAAGATATCCAAATGGATATATTGCTCAACAAATCTTTGTAAAATGAGCACTTCAAGGCACCACCAATCAGATCAAGAAAAAGTTTTAACAGCATTTTGGAAGTCTGCTTTATACTCCCTGTAGTTAATTCCACTTGACGCTAACCACCATATTTTCTACTATCACCATTAAGGAGCTTATTCGTTTTGTATAAATAGGATTAGACAGCGTGCATTCTTCAGCATCTCCTTTCCTGCACTTAGCATAAAGTTTGTGAGATTCATCCATGTTGTTACTTATATCACCAGTGTGTGCTTTTTCGTTGCTGTATAGAATTCCATTGTTTGCCCATTTATTCATCCATTTAGTAGTTTCTGGCATTTGAGTTACTATTAAGTATAGTTCTCATGAGTAATATTGCTATGAACGTTCTTGTGCATACTTTTTGGTAGAGGAATAAGTGCATGTCTCTCAGGTACATTCCAAGGAGGGAAATTGCTGAATCATAGCTCATATAGCATGCATGGAAAGGTTTACTAGATACTGCTAAAAGTTTGGCAAAAGTTTGCCTACAATGGTTGTACCAATTTAAATTCCCACCAGAAATGTATGAATGTTCCAGTTGGTCTATATCTCATCGTCACCAAAATTTGGTTTTGTTCAGTGTTTTTTCCCCCTATGTTCTTGTGAGTGAGCAGTGTGATTTCATTATGGTTTCGTTGTGTGTTCCCCTGATGACTGATGAGCTTGAACACTCTTTATGTTTATTGCCGATTGGATATCTTCTTTTGATTAGTAGCTATTCAATTCTTTTGCCAATTTTTCCATTGAATTGTTTGTCTTTGTCACACAGAGTTGAAGATGCTATTTATAAAAGCACTATATGTAAGTCCTTGTTAAATACATGTTTTGCAAATATCTCCTCTAAATCTGTTGCTTGCCGTTCCATGCTCTTAATAGTCTTTTAAATATAGTACCTGTGAATGTAGTATGCACTTAAAATTTATTAAAGATTTGTTTGTTAAAGATTTAGATGAGCCATAAAACTTAGAGATACTTTAAGATAGCTATTTACTTAAGATTTCTTTATTTTGTTTGTCTTTAAAAATTACAATAATTGTACAAATAAAATACTCCTTCAAAATTATTAAAAATATAATGATTGGAGAAGAGCCAAGATGGCGCCGTGAGTAGTCCTCTTTGTCTCTCGCCCTTCGAGTCTACAATTATTTGGACACTTATCGCTTGACAAAGGATATCCAGACAGCATCTCAGGACGTCTGAGACACCCACGCGACTATACATCGGAAGGCGGATGGACTCTCCTCCGGGAGGATGTGGAAATAGGTGAAAACTCTCCGACCCCGATGGGCAGCCTAGTACCCGCAAGCGGCTTTCTTCCAACGGACGCCCCCAGAGGATCCACACACATCTAGGGCAGGAGCGAGAACACAACAGAGGAGCGACGGTGGAAACAGGTGACCAGAACCCTACCTAAACCCCCTGCAATTACTCCTAAACGCAGAGGGAAACTTTGGAGTTGCACACCTGAGCCCACGGGGAGAGTCTCTCCCCGCCATTGGCGGGGAGACCCAGCCTGGTGCTCGGGGCGCCCGGAGGGTCCCAGAGAGAGACACGGAGGGCACGGAGATCTCCCAGCTGCCGTTGCCCGCCCCGTGGGGCTAGGGATTGCCGGAGATCTCGGAGAGGTCCGGGGCGGGGGGAACTTTCAAAGGCCGGTCCTGCGACCTAGAGGGGAAGCGCCGGAGCTCCGCCCGGGCAGCAGACAAAACTCTCTGCCTGCCGTTAGCAGAGGGGCCACGCTGAGCATTCACGGCTCCGGGAGAGGCCCGGAGAGAATCCCAGAGGGCGGGGCAACCCCCAGCTGCCGTTGCCCACCCCGTGAGGCTAGGGATTGTCGGAGATCTCAGAGAGGACTGGGGCTGGAGAGAGTTCCAGAGACCCAGCTTAGTAGCCTAGGGGGAAACCCTACAGGCTCACAGCAGCCTTAGGGAAAGCCTCTGCACAGCACCAGTAGAAGGCACCCAGCCGCCAGCCACAAGGCTGGAAGACCCCAGGGCAAAAGCAGCATAGCTAGGTGTACTAACCACAGACTGTAGAAGATGCCAATAGCTCTGCTGCGACCTATAGAGGACAAGTGAGATTTGGTGGGTGCCGACAGCAACGGAGCGACAAATATAAGTGATCCCACCCCTGGCTGCTGGAAAAGCCCATAACACCGTTGCAGACCCCAAGGAGAGAGCACATCTAGGTGGGCTGCAACAGTAGGCACCTGCAGCCTGAAGCCCCCCTGTGACGGCCCCCACGGCAGAGGAGGGAATCCAAAGGGCCACTGTGGCTACGAAGAGGGGCCCAGGCTCAGTTAGCAACTACGGACAGGGTTCCTGGTTGGTGAAATATAAACAGCTGCTCCTCCCACCGCAGCAGCTGAAACAAGTGAAAGGAGCAACTAAACTCTATCTCCATGCGGAGGCACAAATCAACAACATCAAGCAATATGAAAAAATACATTAAATCTCCAGAACAGAAAGAAAGCAACAAATACACAGAAAACAATCCCAAAGAAAATGAGATATATAACCTAAATGACGATGACTTCAAAACAGCCATCATTAAGATTCTCAATGAGTTAAGAGAGAATTCTGACCGACAACTCAATGAGTTCAGGAGCTATGTCACAAAAGAGTTTGATACGATAAAGAAGAACCAAACAGAAATATTGGAAATGAAGAACACAATAGAGGAGATTAAGAAAAATCTAGATGCTTTGAACAGTAGGGCCGATAATATGGAGGAAAGAATTAGCAATTTGGAAGATGGCAATATAGAATTGTTGCAGGCAGAGGAGGAGAGAGAAGCAAGACTTAAAAGAAATGAAGAAACTCTCCGAGAATTATCAGACACAATTAGGAGATGCAACGTAAGGATTATAGGTATACCAGAGGGAGAAGAGAAGGAGAAAGGGGCAGAAAACCTATTCAAAGAAATAATGGCTGAGAACTTCCCAAATCTGGTGAGGGAGATGGATCTTCAGGTGACAGAAGCCAATAGATCTCCAAACTTTATCAATGCAAGAAGACCAACTCCACGGCATATAGTAGTGAAGCTAGCAAAAGTCAACGACAAGGAGAAAATATTAAGGACAGCCAGGCAAAAGAAACTAACCTACAAAGGAACCCCCATCAGGCTATCAGCAGATTTCTCAGCAGAAACTTTACAGGCTAGAAGAGAGTGGAATGATATATTCAAAAATCTGAAGGACAAAAATCTACAGCCGAGAATTCTCTACCCAGCGAAAATATCCTTCAAATACGATGGAGAAATAAAAACTTTCCCAGATAAACAAAAATTAAGGGAGTTCATTGCCACAAAACCTCCTCTTCAGGAAATCCTCAGGAAAACCCTCATTCCTGAAAAATCCAAAAAAGGAAAGGGGCTACAAAACCAAGAGCAGAGGAGATAAGTAGAAGGACAACAACAGAGAGTAGCAGCTCTACATCAGAACAGATTAAACCATGGGACGAGAAACAAAGGAAACTGAAGAAAACCGGAAAACAAGACACAAAATGGGAGTGGTAGGCCCCCACGTCTCAATAATCACTCTAAATGTAAATGGATTGAACTCCCCAATCAAAAGACACAGAGTGGCAGGATGGATCAAAGAACAAGATCCAACAATATGCTGCCTCCAGGAAACACACCTCAGCCCCAAAGACAAACACAGACTCAGAGTGAAGGGATGGAGAACAATACTCCAAGCTAATAATGAACAAAAGAAAGCAGGTGTCGCTATACTAATATCAGACAAGGTAGATTTCAAAGCAAAACAGATAAAGAAAGATAAAGAGGGACAGTATATAATGATAAAAGGGACTCTCCACCAAGAAGACATAACACTTATAAATATATACGCACCCAACACAGGAGCACCAAAATTTGTAAAGCAACTCTTAATAGAACTAAAAGAAGACATCAACAACAATACAATAATAGTAGGGGACCTCAACACACCATTAACACCAATGGACAGAACATCCAGACAGAAAATCAACAAGGAAATAATAGAATTAAATGAAAAATTAGACCAGATGGACTTAATAGATATATATAGAACACTTCATCCAAAAACAGCAGGTTACACATTCTTCTCAAGTGCACATGGAACATTCTCAAGGATTGACCATATTTTGGGAACCAAAGCAAACATCAATAAATACAAGAGAGTTGAAATAATATCAAGCATCTTTTCTGATCATAACGCTATTAAACTAGAAATCAACTACAAGAAAAAAGCAGAGAAAGGTGCAAAAATGTGGAGACTAAACAACACGCTTCTCAACAAACAATGGATCATTGAAGAAATTAAAGAAGAAATCAAATATTATCTGGAGACAAATGAAAATGAGAACACGACATACCAAATCATTTGGGATGCAGCAAAAGCAGTCCTAAGAGGGAAATTCATCGCAATACAGGCTCACCTCACTAAACAAGAAAAAGCTCACGTAAGCAACCTCAAACGACACCTAACAGAACTAGAAAAAGAAGAACAAACAAAGCCCAGAGTCAGTAGAAGGAGGGAAATAATAAAAATAAGAGCAGAAATAAACGATATTGAAACAAAAAAGACAATAGAAAGGATCAATGAAACAAAGAGTTGGTTCTTTGAAAGAATTAACAAAATTGACAAACCCCTAGCCAGACTCACCAAGAAAAGAAGAGAGAAAGCGCAAATTAATAAAATCAGGAATGACAGAGGAGAAATCACAACAGATACCAATGAAATACAAGAGATCATAAGAGAATACTATGAAAAACTATATGCCAACAAATTGAACAACTTGGAAGAAATGGACAAATTCCTAGACTCCTACAATCTCCCCAAACTGAATCAGGAAGAAGTGGAGAATCTGAATAGACCAATCACAAGTAAGGAAATAGAAACGGTAATCAAAAACCTCCCCAAAAACAAGAGTCCAGGACCAGACGGCTTCTCTGGAGAATTCTACCAAACATTCAAAGAAGACTTAATACCTATTCTCCTCAAACTGTTCCAGAAAATTGAGAAAGATGGAGAACTCCCTAACACATTCTATGAAGCCAACATCACTCTGATCCCCAAACCTGACAAGGACAACACAAAGAAGGAGAACTACAGGCCGATATCACTGATGAACATAGATGCAAAAATCCTCAACAAAATTTTGGCAAACCGATTACAGCAATACATCAAAAAGATTATACACCATGATCAAGTGGGATTTATACCAGGGACACAGGGATGGTTCAACATCCGCAAGTCAATCAACGTGATACACTACATCAACAAAATGAAAAACAAAAACCACATGATCATCTCAATAGACGCAGAGAAAGCATTCGACAAGATCCAACACCCATTTATGATAAAACCCCTCAGTAAAATGGGTATAGAAGGAAAGTACATCAACATAATAAAGGCCATATATGATAGACCCACAGCCAACATCATACTCAATGGACAAAAGCTGAAAGCCATCCCTCTGAGGACAGGAACAAGACAAGGGTGCCCACTTTCACCACTCCTATTCAACATAGTACTGGAGGTGCTGGCCAGAGCAATTCGGCAGGAAAAAAAAATAAAAGGAATCCAAATAGGTAACGAAGAAGTAAAACTCGCGTTGTTTGCAGACGACATGATCTTATACATAGAAAACCCCAAAGAATCCATAGAAAAACTATTAGAAATAATCAACAACTACAGCAAAGTAGCAGGGTATAAAATTAACGTGCATAAATCAGTAGCATTTCTATACACTAACAATAAACTAACAGAAAAAGAACTCAAGAACTCTATCCCATTCACAATCGCAACGAAAAGAATAAAATACCTTGGGATAAACTTAACCAAGGAAGTGAAGGATCTATACAATGAAAACTACAAGACTTTCTTGAAAGAAATTGACGATGACATAAAGAGATGGAAAGACATTCCTTGCACATGGATTGGAGGAATAAACATAGTTAAAATGTCCATACTACCTAAAGCAATATACAGATTCAATGCTATCCCAATCAGAATCCCAAGAACATTCTTCACAGAAATTGAACAAACAATCCTAAAATTCATATGGGGGAACAAAAGACCACGAATTGCTAAAGCAATCTTGAGCAAGAAAAACAAAGCCGGCGGAATCACAATCCCTGATTTCAAAACATACTACAAAGCTACAGTGATCAAAACAGCATGGTACTGGTACAAAAACAGGTCCACAGATCAATGGAACAGAATTGAAAGCCCAGAGATAAAACCACACATCTACGGACAGCTAAT